>NC_079500.1:62211769-62511769 GCF_030052815.1 Hevea brasiliensis
TGGTAATGTGCCAAAACAGTTTGGTAGGGTATGGAAGTGAACCTTGCAAAGGTAAGTGTGTGTTTGAAGTTGGGGTGTGTAATGCATATTAAGGGCAGTGTATATTTTGGCCTATAACCTTGAATGTGTAACCTTAATTAGTATGAGACCAATTTGAGGTGAAACTAGGCACAAAATGTGCCAACTTTCATTGGGAAACCATGCCAAAATTCTGCTTGCAAGGTGACCTAAAAATTTGACCAATTCGGATTAGATGCAATTAGGACCTGAAAAATGACCAATTGGGCAGCAGTGAGTGTTTAGGCCATAACTCACTCAAACCAGGTCCAATTGACCTGAAATTTTGACCAAGAATAGTTAAGACCCATACCTACAAGTCTTATGAAGACACCAAAGCCCAGAAATGACCATAAGCAAGTCAAACTACTTGCACAAGTTCGGTCCAAAAACTGGCCGAACCAGAATTGACCACTTTGACCTAAAATTGACCTAAAATGGTACCATTTGACCAGCAATAGTGTAATGACCATAACTTGGTCTACTTAACTCGGATTGACCTGAAATTTTGCACGCGTGCAATAAGACCTAGATCTACAAGTTTTTAGTTTCGACCGAGACCGAAAACCGAGGGAACTAGATCGTCGGTTAGGTCAAACCAGTGTTACGGAATCGACAATTTGCATTAAAATGCACTAAGCGAGAAATGACTTTGGTAAAACATACCAAACCTAAAACCCTATCGAGTGTGACATATTAACGACACTAAAACCTAATTTACCTAAAACGCATCGAGTCGGTATATTAGGTGATTAAGCGAATAATTGAGTTGATGCATTATTTACCAAACCCCATCGACAGAGATAGTTTAATTTGGTGCTGAAACACTTCAAATTGTGTTTCTCGATTAACAAGGACTCAACAAAAGGAAAGAAATCTTGAGTCAAGACCGGAGACAAATATCGAGAGGTTTGTGCACAACAAGCTGTTTCTTTTGAATTATTTTCAATGGAAATAAATATTATTATTTGTATATCATTGTTTTAAATTGTGGAAATGTGTTTGATGGACACTTATTGATTGAAAAATATTGTGAATGGTTTGAAAGCGTGAAAAACTATTTGAATGACATTGATGGATACTTATTGATTGAAAAGCATTGTAAATGGTTTGAAACCACGGCTATCATGTATATTGATTGTATTCCTCTCTAGCTTGTCTAGTGGGATGAATTGAATTCCCTCTCTGGTGAAGTGTTGAGGTGTGTGCTGTTGAGGACGAATAGAATGAGTACTCATATTTTTGCTAGCTAGCCATGTTATTCCTCATTAGTCATCGACTTTTGGGATGAATTGAATACCTCATTAGCCATCGGCTTTTGGGATGAATTGAATTATGGATCATGATTAAGTGTGTGTGATTTATTGATGTGTATTGTGAGATTGTGAAATGGATTTAAACTCTCATTGACATATCTTGTCTTTTGAATTCAAACTGATCGACTTATGGAAAATTATTGTGATATTGAGAAATGGAGTTTAAATTCTTGTTGACAATTATTGTCTTGAATTTAATTATGATTTTAAGTATCCACTATTTACATGACTTATGAATTGTGATTTAAATTGGATTTGGTTAATGTTGTGCACTGCTGAGACATTGTCTCGTGATAGCTTTATTCTTTGTCATGAGATAGAGAGATAAACAGAGCAGACTAAGTTTGCATATACATCCAATGAGGATTACAGTATATTGAGTATACCGCTTTTGCATTTTGTACTATAATGTATGACACTGTTTGTATATTTTCTTTTTGGTTTTGGCGATTGTAAATTAAATTGTACTTGAAGTTGTAAATTAATTATGAGTGTTTTGGATTGTAAAAGTTGTATTATATTTCCTTATCTCGGACTTTGAAAAATTTCTATGGAATTGAGTTGATGAATTGTTGTGTTGAGAAATGTATTGAAGTTGAGATTTGGAAAATTATAGAAGTGCTTTCTGAGTTTTCAAGAAGCTGTTTTATCCAAAATACAGATGGCACCTTGCCAAAATTTTCTGAAATTCCAAATAAATCAAATGAGTTAGTTGTTTCACCTCAGTTCACCAAAGTTTTTAACACTGTAAATAGTGCTCACCATTGTAAAAGAAGTAAGAAAAGTTTTAAAATCCCTTGTAGTGTATTTAATGGGTTATCGATGAAGCGGAGTTGGTAATTCATTAGGTATACTACGGGATCATGTTATGCCTTCTGAGAGGGTAAGGTGTGACACTACCAGGTATGTGGGAATGGTTTTCCACAGTCATAAGCATCCCCACAGCAAAGATCTGAGTATTCAAATCTGAGCTCCTGCATGCGATCTGATCTCTTGAATACCCTATCCATCCTTTCTAACCACTGTTCAGCCTCTAGAGGATCTACTGTCCCCTTGAACTCTGTAGCCCCATATTTCATCAATTTGTCATACTGCCTTGCAGAAGACTGTGGTTGTACCACTGGTGTCTGCATTGGGACTTGAGTAGGCACATTACCAGCCATTTGTTGGAACATTGCAGCCATCTGCTGGGCGAGCGGGAAAGCTGCGATCTGCGAAGTAGTCTTCTTTGAACCACTGACATTATGTAGGGCTGGGGCATCCCCTTACACCTCAGCCTCAATAGATTGATCGACTGAATGATCACCCTCTTCTATAGTCAATGCGAGGATCTTAGATCTTCTGAACAAATAACATAAGGAGATTTTCTCCCGTTAATGCATATTTATAATGTAATGTACTGTATGTATCAAACAATGATATTGAGCAGTTGTACTATGAAGAAAGAATATTCAAATTACAGGTGAAAACAGAATTTAAAAACTTTGCTCTGATACCACTAAAACATGTCACACCCTACCCCTATGTAAGGCATAACATGTTCCCGTAGTATACCTAATGAATTACCAACTTCGTCTACTTATAACCCATTAAATACACTACAAGGGATTTTAAAACTTTTCTTACTTCTTTTTACAGTGGTGAGCATTATTTACAGGTGTTAAAATTTTTTTTGAACTTAAATGAAAGAGAAAACACATTTGAATTATTAGAAATTTCTGCAAAAATTTTGGCGGAGTGCCTTCTGTATTTTGAATAAAACAGTTCTTCAGAAAACCTGTAAAAGCACTTCAATATAATTCTCAATCTCCACTTCAACAGTTAAACAACACAATATCTTTTTCAACTCAAATCCACAATAATTTTTCAAAGACTAAGATAAAAGAAATATAATAAAATTTTTACAAGTCAAAATACTCATAATTTACTTTACAACTTTAATGTACAATTTTAATTTACAGCTGTTCAAAATCAAGAACACTATGTACATACAGTGGTCATACATTACAGTACAAAATGCAAAATGTGGTATACTAATTATACCCGATAATCTCTCGCTGGATGTACTAGCAGCCTAGTCTGCCACTGCATCTGTCTACTGCGGCAATGAAAGCTATCATTTGAGACAATGTCTCAGTGGTGCACAACATTAACCAAATACAACTTTAAATCACAGTTCATAAATCATATAAATGATATATACGTAAAACCATAGTTAAATTCAAGACAATGAATGTCATAAGGAATTTAACACAATATCACAATAAATCTCAGTAATGAAAACGTAGTTAAATTCAAAAGACAGTGAATGTCAATAAGAATTTAAACTCCATTTCACAAATTATCAAAGCTCATAATAACAGAATTTAGTCAAACAATTTACAAACACAGTGTTGCCAATTCATACACAACTTAAGCCATGACACAAAATTTCTGATCAATGCCGCGTTGTACACCATGATAAAGCAATCACAACCCCACTAATCGAAATCAATGAGGAAGGGAGCTAACTATATAATGAGTACTCATCCGATCACCTCAACTGGTAAACCAGAGAGGGAGAAAAATAAATGATCACGACTCCATAAATGGAGAAGGAAAATAAATGATCACAACCCCATAAATGGAGAAGGAATGATACGATACTGTCATACTAAGTGTGAACACAAAATCAATTCCAAACATTTTATTCAAATGGTTCGTGAGAATCCAATAAATTTCCAAAGTCATAATATCATTCACAAAATGGCAACACAATTCATAATTAACTTCAATTTTCACAAATCACACTAAATCAATTTTTTCACAGTTTCAAACCATTTGCAATGTTTTTCAAGCACTAAGTATCCATCAATATCATTCAAACAATTTTCCACAATTTCAAACCATTTACAGTGCTTTTCAAGCGATAAATATCAATTCAAACACATTTCTACAATTTAAAGCAATAATGTACAAATAGTCATAATTCATTTCAATTGAAAAATTCAAAAGAAATAGTTGTTGTGCACAAATCTCTAATAACTGTCTCCTGGCCTTGACTCAGTGTTTTCTTCCCTTTCCCTGAGTCTTTGCTAACTGAGAAACACAATTTGAAGTGTTTTAGTACTCATTTAAGCTGTCTCTAACGATAATGCTTGATAATTAATTCACTGAATTCTAATATTTGCTTAGTCAATCTAAGATGTCGACCCTCGATGCATTCTAGGTAATTTAGGTTTTAATGTTCCTAACATTTCACATTCGATAGTCTTTTAGGGTTTATACATGTTACCAAATTCATTTCCATGTATCTTGCATTTTCTTACAATTTGTTGGATTTCGGGATACTAGTTTGACCTAGCCGTACGACCTAGTTCCCTCAGTTTTCGGGTTTCGGTCAAAACTAAAAACTTGTAGATCTATGTCTTGTGGAACGTGGGGCAAAATTTTAGGTCATTCTGAGTTACGTAGACCAAGTTATGGTCATTTTACTGTTGCTGGTCAAATTGCACCAAAATTGGTCATTTTAGGTCATTTTAGGTTCGGCCAGTTTTTGGACCCGAACTTGCAAAAGCTGTTTGACTTGCTTATGGTCATTTCTGTGCTTTGGTGCCTTCATAAGACTTGTAGATATGGGTCTTAGCTATTCATGGTCAAAATTTTAGGTCAATTGGACCTGTTTTGAGTGAGTTATGGCCTAAACACTAACTACTGCCCAAATGGTCAATTTTCAGGCCTCAATTGCACTTAATCCGGATTTGGTCATTTTTCAAGCTACCTTGCATGCAGAATTTTGGCAAGCTTCCTTCATGAAAGTTGGCACATTGTGTGCCTAGTTTCACCTCCAATTGGTCTCATACCAATTAGAGCCAAACACTTAAAGTTATAGGCCTAAAATACAAACTGCCTTATTGCATTTCTTCCACACATATCAAGGATCACTCCTAACACTTACCAAACTCAACATTCAAGTCAATTCTGGTTGTACCATAACCTAAACATAATTTACAACATATTATAGGTCATTTTGGCAGCTTACAATTACATTCAATGTGCACCAATAAGTGCAGAATTTGTCCAACTCAATTTACAACAATTCAATCACCAATTCATGCTCATTTACATGTCCAACTTCACACCATCATACATGCACTCAAGCTGCCATAACCACTATCACAATTCAACACCATTATTTCATAAACCAAGCATGAATTCCAGCATTCCTCAAGAGTTAACAAGCTACCACAATGGTACATTCACATTCCATTAATTTCCAAGCTTTAAATTTCATTTCACATTTACATATACTAAGTATACATCACCAAAATAATTTCCTACACAATATACATTTAATCAATCATTTAATTCACCATTTACAAGCACAAATAAACTACCTTCAAGGTGTTTCCATGGATGCCAAAAGTACACATCCCCATTCAACATCAAACCTCAAAAATTTCTCCATAAATCAAACACCCATAACATCCTTACAAACTTTAATGAAGCAATAACCCAAAAATACAAACTTACCACTTTGGAAATTCTTCAAAACCTCTCCAAAACTTAAATTTCTTGCTGCCAATCTACTGCCCAAGTGGTGTAGACTAACTTTGATGAAGGAACTTAGGAAGAAATTGGCTTACTTCAAGCATGCATGGAGCTTGGCCATGGATGGCCATGGAGGTTCTTCAATGGAGGCTCACGGCTGAATTTTTGAGGTTGAAGAAGAAAATGAATCTGCTGTCCAAATGCAGATTAAGTGGTCCACTTTAGGTGTGAGTGGATCACTAAGTGATATTTAATGATTGTTTATTCATAACTTTCCTTATTCCCACATTAAGCTCTCAATTTTTGCTATTTAAACTATGTACCACCCATTTAATTTTTCATGACATTTTCCAAGTGTAATATCATTTATTTTAAATGGAAATTTAGGTCAAAAGACAACTCGGGGTGTCAAATGACCACAATGCTCCTGTTCGGGTTGCATTCCCGATTTTTCGGTAACACCGGGTTTTGTCCGTTTTTCGATTTCTCACTTTTCTTTGTACTAATTAATTAATTTTTCTTTGATATTTATAATGATATTTATGCTTCAATTGATGTCTCTTTAAGTCCTAAAAATATTTTTCAGGGTTCCCCGCGGTCCAGGGCTAGTCAACGGTTCACGCCGTGACTTCCCGGTGCGGTCACCCATCACTAGGGTTCTCGGCTCGCTTAACTTGGTTACATTTCTTTGCTATTATTTTTCCTTTTTTTTTCTTGTATTTCATTATTTTATGTCTCCTCAATCATAACGAAGTGTAGTTCTAGGCATCCTAGCTGTTCGTACAACACTGGTCACCGGAACAGTAGAACGCACTACCGAACTTAGGGGTGTTACAATATGTTACCATGCACTAGAATCTCTCTGTTACAAAATCCCAATTCAAGGTAGAGTCATGGTTTATGTTAAACTCCATTTGCTATGAATATTATGTTCTCTTTTAATTCCTGTTCTTGATTAAAAAGATTTTCTCATCAGAAACTCTTTTCTGATTAAATCTATCTGTCTTGGCCAGGAACTTGAAACATCAAGAACAATTAAATGAACATAGGATTTTATCTCTATTTACTTAGAGGAATAGATTCCATCTTGATCAACACCTACCTCCATATATAACTAGTAGGAGCCAACATATGCCCATATACCCATACACAGTACAAGTATGAAAGCAGTATCAAACTCAAACTACCTATATACAAGATAACTGTGCTATCTCAGGTCTAAAGATTATATGCACTGATATGATTTATGACAAAACATTGACAAGAGTAAACTCCATGTGCTTGTCGTAAGTGTCACTGATTCGGCCTACTTATCATTTATAAGTACCTATCATGTTTGTCATATGGCATGAGACTCACCATTCCATCTTATTTATATCTCATATAAATAACTTGGAAACAAATATGAATACAATCTTTCTGGATAAGTCATGTCCTTATTATGAAGTATCATCGATTGTGAACCTATTTATGATACTTTGTGCTAGAAATAATGTCACTCATATTCTTAACAACTTAAGAATAATATTTCTAACAAAATATCAATGGACCTTTTCTATTACACATAAATATCTTATGTAAATGGAAAATTGGAAAAGCCTTTTTTTAATAAAAATATGTACAAGATACATACTAAATGATATGCTCTAGGGCATACTACTAACAATCTCCCACTCGCACTAGAGCCATTCATTACAATATCTTAGACCTATCTCCTCAAGATGTTGGTCTAGCTGAGTCTGTGACATAGGCTTAGTGAATGGATCAGCTGGATTTTTAGCTGATGCTATTTTCTGCATGGCTACATCGCCTCGTCTAACTATTTCTCTGATAATGTGGTAGTGCCTTTCTATGTGTTTGGATTTTTGGTGAGACCTTGGTTCCTTAGCCTGTATGACTGCTCCATTGTTGTCACAGTGTAGTGGAACTGCTGACTTAATGGAAGGAACTACTGCAAGTTCTGTCACAAACTTCTTTATCCAAACAGCTTTCTTTGCAGCATCTGATGCAGCAATATACTCAGCCTCTGTATTGGAATCTGCAGTTGTGCTCTGTTTGGAACTCTTCCAACTGACTGCACCTCCATTACAAATGAACACATATCTAGAGGTAGACTTTCTATCATTGATATCTGATTGAAAATCAGAATCAGTATAACCATCCAATTGCAAGTCTCCACCTCCATAAATCAAGAATAAATCCTTAGTTCTTCTCAAGTACTTAAGGATATTCTTGACAGCTATCCAGTGTTCCAAACCTAGATTGGATTGATACCTGCTAGTCAAACTAACAGCATATGCGATATCCGGCCTAGTACACAACATTGCATACATTAAACTTCCAATAGCCGAAGCATATGGAATCGTGGCCATCTTATCTCTTTCTTCAGGTGTTTTTGGAGACATCTCTTTAGAAAGATGGATACCATGTCTCACTGGTAACAATCCTCTTTTGGAATCAAGCATGTTAAACCTCTTTAACACCTTTTCCAAGTATAGACTTTGGGATAAACCAATTATTCTTTTCGCTCTATCTCTATAGATGCGAATCCCAAGAATATAGGTTGCCTCCCCTAAGTCTTTCATGGAGAATGTATTTGACAACCATACCTTTATAGTTGTCAACATACCTGTGTCATTACCCATCAACAGTATGTCATCCACATATAAGACAAGGAAAGTGATAGCACTGTCACTAACCTTCTTATATATACATGGCTCATCCTCATTTTTGATAAAACCAAAGGATTTAATGGCTTCATCAAAACGGATGTTCCAACTCCTCAAAGCTTGCTTCAACCCATAAATGGATTGCTTTAGCTTGCATACCTTGGAACCATCTTGGGATTCAAAACCCCTATGTTGTTCCATGAAAATGTTTTCTTCAATGTATCCATTGAGAAAAGCTATTTTGACATCCATCTGCCAAATCTCATAATCATAGTATGCAGCTATTGCTAATAGAATCCTAATTGATTTAAGCATGGCAACAGGCGAGAAACTCTCCTCATAGTCGATTCCTTGCCTTTGGCAAAACCCTTTCGTTACTAGCCTTACCTTATAGGTCACTACCTTTCCATCAGAACCAATTTTCTTTTTGAAAATCCATTTGTTCCCTATAGGTACAATACCTTCAGGTGGGTAAACAAGATCCCAAACTTGATTCTTATACATGGAATCAATTTCGGATTTCATAGCATCAATCCATTTTAAAGAGTCTATATCTGATATAGCTTCTTCATAGGTAAGTGGATCATCTCCATGATCTACTTCTTCATGAGTAGACAACTCTTATTCTTCTTCTTGAAGGAAACCATATCTCACTGGTGGGTGAGATACCCTGGTTGTTCTACGAGGAACAGCTGTAGATGTTTCATCAATGGGTATAGGTTGACTAGATGGATCTATATCCATCTGATCTATTGGTTGGTCAGAATTCTCCAATTCTAACTCTATTTGCCTTCCTTTGCCTCCTTCTTGAACAAACTGTTGTTCAAGAAATGTGGCATCTCTACTTATCACAACCTTTTGTGAAGTAGGCAAATAAAAATAATATCCAAAACTATCTTTTGGATATCCAACAAATCGGCCCTTTTCTTATCTGGTCTCCAATTTATCAGTGTTCAACTTTTTGATATAAGCTAGACAACCCCAAATCTTAACATGCTTAAGACTTGGTTTTCTTCCACGCCATATCTGTAACACCCTCCCGGTAGCAACTCCGTACATTCTACTGTTCCGGTGACCGGTGTCGGTCCGGACAGCTAGAACGTTCGGAAAAATATTCAAATCAAAGTGAGGGACCATAATTAACTCAAATATTAATGAGAAAAATTTAGTAAAAATTTTAGAAATAAAATACAGTTAAGTCAAAAGAGCCGGTGCCCAAGCGATGGGTAACCAGAGGTAAGTTGAGGTTCTCGCAACGAGGAGCCCTAGACCCGGGGGAAAAAATTATAAAATAATTTTTGGGACTCTAGAGAAGGGTCATTGAGGTTCCTATGGCATTAGAATGCCAAGAAAATATTTAGAAAAATTTTTCAATCGGTACAGACAATTTTGACCCGTTAAGCCAAACGAAGGGCATTTTGGTCATTTCGCCTTCAGAAGTGATTTTTGGCCGACTTGTCCAGTTAAGTAAATAATTAATATGACATAAAATATGAAGAAATATTGCTAAAAATTAAATTGAAATGTGGTAGAAAAGAAAAGAAAAGAAAAATGAAGCAAATTAGGGATAATGACATCAGATGATGTCATTTACATACCCTCCACCAATCACCATTCAATAAGTCTTTTTTTTAAACAATTAAAAGAGACAAATGGACTCAAAATTCTGCTGTTTCCTTCTTCTTCTTCAGCCAAAACGTGAATATCTCCCTCTTCTCCCTCCATTGATTTTCAAACAAAAGCTTCATTTCTCATGCTTCCTCACCATATTTCTTCAAGACCCCAACACTAAAATGAATCCTTGGACCTAGAGGAAGTGTTTGGCAGCCAAGAGACTACAAGAAAATGAAGATTTAACTTGGAGAAATCTTCCCTACAAGAGGTTAAAGTGAGGTTAGTGCCTACTTATATATATACTTCTTTGATTCCATGTTAGAAGCTTGAAATAAGTGAGAAATTGTAAATTAAATGAATAAAAGTTAAGTGTATGCATCCCTTGAATTTTTGGCAACCCTAAGGAAGGATGAGTTTGATTGTTTTAATGAATTTAGAGTGGATAGAAATGATGTTTAAGGTATGAATATGCATGGATGTTGAACTAGTGTGCTAATTGAGGTTTATGGGCAAATTGAATTGAACATTAGGGTTTTGAGAAGTGAAAAATGGATTTGGCTTATGAAATTGTTAGAGCACATTTTAATGGTCAATTAGTGACCATTTTAGGTAAGTTGAGCATATTATGGACTGAAAAATAGGACTGCAAAGTGAAGTTGTAGGCTGCCCTAGGACAGTAGTAGAGTGACTGAAAATTTAGTCCACTTGCACAGCCATAACTTTGGCTGTGTAGGTCCAATTGATGTTTGGCAAATTGGACATGAAACTAGGCTTATAATGGCACATTTTTTCTGAAGAAACCATGCCCAAAAGACCAAAGCAAGAGGACCAAAAGTTGGCCCCAATCCGGATACCCTGCAAACAGCCCCTGCAGAATTGACCAAATGAACAGTAAATGTTCATTTGGTCATAACTCACTGTAGATATGGTCAATTGACCTGAAATTTTTACAGAAACAAGATAGGATATAGACAAACAACTTTCATGAAGAACATCACCCAAAATTATGCCATTAACCCATTCAAATTATTGAACAAAGTTGAGTTATCAAACCTGCAACTCTGCAGGTTTTGATTTGAGCAGTAATGTTTGGATGGCTATAACTCTCTCTAGAAAACTCGGATTTAGATGATTCTTGAACCGATGGAAACCTAAGGCATAGTAGAACATTTCATATGAAGAAAGTTAGACCAAATTATGAACTTAACTTGGTCAAATTACTGACCAAAATTGGACCAAAATCTACCAAAACCCAAAAGTGCAGCATGAACAGTGCACGTGAACAGTAAACTTATTTTGGCCATAACTTGAGCTACAAAACTCCAAATGGAGTGATTCAAAAAAAGAAATTCAACTAGACAAAATAAGGAACATTTTATATGAAGGAAGTTTTGTCAAATTCCAACAGTAGGTTGACCAATAGAACAGTGCAACTTCGGAGCACCAAAACCGAAAATTGGCAATTTTGCCAAAATGACCTAAGCTTTGAGAAAGTGACCAAAACCAACAAGTTTTAAATGCAAAATGTGGTACATTGGGAGTGTTAAAACCAATGCACCTATGATCTATGCAAAAGTCAACTTTTTGTTGACTATTGAAGTGAATAGTGACATAAAAACTTGAAATTCAAAAATTGAAGAATTCAAAAGTATCAAATGCCCTAGTAGGCCTAATGTGATTGGTTTGGATAGGTTGGCATGCCAATAGGGTTCTGATAGCAGTACTGCGTATGATGTGTGGCTTCATTGCCATTCTGTGATGTGATAGCCTAAGGCTATACTGATTATGATGTTTTACTTGGCTTTATGCCTTATTGCTTATATGGCTTATTAGCCATTCTGTTTGCACACCGGGAGACACATTGTGACCGATGGTGTGACGGCCCGAGGTACCTGGTACCCAGTGCTAGTTACCCGTTTATCCAGTCCGGTCAATTTGTATAGGTTACTTGGGCATGGAAAAGTATAACTGTAATTGAACTGATTGTTAAAGAAAATACGAAAATTAAATATCAGAAATGATTACGATAGAATACAAAGAAACTCAAGATCATGAAGAAAATAAATAAACAAAATGCATGAAGAAGTTAATATCATAAAATGTAATTAGCCCTCGACTAAACATTAAGTTGGTAATTATTCAGTTCTTATGAACACAATGGCTAAGAAATTATGATTTTTATTTGCATATTATTTCTTTCTATTTTATTATTTGCACCACTAAGCTTTATGCTTAGCGCGTCGCTTTTGCAATGCGTAGGTACTGAAGATACTGATCGAGAGCCAGTAGACCACAGATTGGGTAAGTCCATCCTGCAGTTCTGCATAGTGTCCGTGTCACCTCACAGGCTACAGTGCATTGGTAGGACACTAGGTGTCATTTTGGTATTTTGTAATTGATTTTATTTTCTCATGTGTAAATGAACTTATGAAATGTAATTTGATGCTCATGTAAATAATGAGAATTGTGTTTGTAAATGAAAAAGTGAATGTTTATCTGTGATATATATATGATTACCACATGAAATGAATGATTGAGAAATGAATGTGAACTGAAAAATATTGAGATTTTGATAAATGGAGTTGAGATGAATGAATAAGAATATAGGAAGTGTTTTTCACAGGTTCCGAAGAACGGTTTTCTCCATTTTTAGCCGGTACTCTGCCGGATTTTCTTTAAAATTTTTGGAACCTCAAATAAATTACAATTTCAATAAATGAATTATATTTCACAAATTATTTTCAAAACTATGATAAAAATGAATTAAGATAAAATAGAGTGCTCCGGCACACTGAGTGGCATAACTTGCTCGGCTACACTTTAGTCAGGTAAGGGGTGTCACATTTGGTGGTATCAGAGCACGGTTTAGGCGTTTCTGGGCCTAGATTGAGTCCATACCATGCATTGCATTTGTAAGAGTCGAGGTGACACTAATGCAGATCTATTTATCTTTCTTATTTTGAATATGATATGGACCCTTCATCTCAGAGGGCAGTTGAGGAGGAAGTGGAGAGTCATGCTCCACCTGCAGCAGCTGAGACTGGGGGCATGGGAGAACCTGCTCCGCCAGCTCAAGCAGAGCCTGCTCAGCCTCCACAGGCCATGTTTCAGCAAATGGCCGATTTCTTCAGACAAATGGCTGGGGTAATGCCAGCACCACCACCACCTCCACAACTAAAATCACATCTGGAAAAACTGAGGAAGTTTGGAGCAGTGGACTTCTGTGGTAAGAGAGAAGATGATTCTGTTGCAGCCGAAAATTGGTTGAACAGAACAGGCAGAGTTTTAAAACAACTCCACTGCACCCCTGAACAAAACTTGGAAGCTGCCATATCTCTGTTACAAGATGATGCATACGAGTGGTGGGACACGGTGTCCAGTGAAATACAGCAGGAAATAGTAACTTGGGACTTCTTTCTCTCCGAGTTTAAGAAGAAATATGTGGGTACTGTATACCTAGAAGAGAGAAGAAGGGAATTCATTAACCTGAGGCAGAAACAGTTGTCAGTGGCTGAGTATGAGAAGGAATTTGTAAGATTGAGCCGCTATGGAAGGGAGATAGTCCCTAATGAGGCCGAGAGGTGTAAGAGATTTGAAGAGGGATTAAATGACAATATAAAGCTCATGATCACTGCCTTGGGAATCACTGACTTCACCAAGCTAGTGGAAGCTGCATTAAAAGTGGAGAAAGTGAGAATAAATGAACAAAATAGGAAAGATAAGCAGCGTAAGAGGGAATTTGGACCAGGACAGTCAAGTATACCAACTGATAGTAAGAAGTTTAAGGGTTCTAGTTCACAAGATCAGACACAGGGCCACAGAGGCAAGATTAGAATATCTATAGCTAGTTCCCCGGGCATAATAACAAAGGGATCAACCCCAGTGCCTGAATGTATGCATTGTGGTAGAAGACACAAAGGGGAGTGTCGACTGTTAACTGGAGAATGTTTCAAGTGTGGGGCTACGGATCATTTCATAAGAGATTGCCCTCAGAGGAGTGGTTCAATAGCTTCGGTACAAGTTGATAGACCTTCCCCTATAGTTCAAAGGGGTAAAAGATCGGGTAGAGCAGAAACGGCTGACATTTCACAGAAGATTGTTTCAGAGACAGTTGAAAAGCCCGAAGTCAGGGTGGTACCACAAGTATATGCTATGGAAGCTCAGGAAGAGCCAAACTCAGACACGGATGAGGCGATACAAGGAAGTGAAGAAACAAGGAAGTAGCAACTCCCCGATTACTTTAGTCAGGTAAATTTCGAGGACGAAATTTAAATTAGAGGGGAAGAGTTGTAACACCCTCCCGGTAGCAACTCCATACATTCTACTGTTCCGGTGACCAGTGTCGGTCCGGACAGCTAGAACATCCGGAAAAATATTCAAATCAAAGTGAGGGACCATAATTAACTCAAATATTAATGAGAAAAATTTAGTAAAAATTTTAGAAATAAAATACAGTTAAGTCAAAAGAGCCGGTGCCCAAGCGATGGGTAACTAGAGGTAAGTTGCGGTTCTCGCAACGAGGAGCCCTAGACCCGGGGGAAAAAATTATAAAATAATTTTTGGGACTCCAGAGAAGGGTCATTGAGGTTCCTATGGCATTAGAATGCCAAGAAAATATTTAGAAAATTTTTTCAATCGGTACAGACAATTTTGACCCGTTAAGCCAAACGAAGGGCATTTTGGTCATTTCGCCTTCAGAAGTGATTTTTGGCCGACTTGTCCAGTTAAGTAAATAATTAATATGACATAAAATATGAAGAAATATTGCTAAAAATTAAATTGAAATGTGGTAGAAAAGAAAAGAAAAGAAAAATGAAGGAAATTAGGGATAATGACATCACATGACGTCATTTACATACCCTCCACCAATCACCATTCAATAAGTCTTTTTTTTAAACAATTAAAAGAGACAAATGGACTCAAAATTCTGCTTTTTCCTTCTTCTTCTTCAGCCAAAACGTGAATCTCTACCTCTTCTCCCTCCATTGATTTTCAAACAAAAGCTTCATTTCTCATGCTTCCTCACCATATTTCTTCAAGACCCCAACACTAAAATGAATCCTTGGACCTAGAGGAAGTGTTTGGCAGCCAAGAGAGTACAAGAAAATGAAGATTTAACTTGGAGAAATCTGCCCTACAAGAGGTTAAAGTGAGGTTAGTGCCTACTTATATATATACTTCTTTGATTCCATGTTAGAAGCTTGAAATAAGTGAGAAATTGTAAATTAAATGAATAAAAGTTAAGTGTATGCATCCCTTGAATTTTTGGCAGCCCTAAGGAAGGATGAGTTTGATTGTTTTAATGAATTTAGAGTGGATAGAAATGATGTTTAAGGTATGAATATGCATGGATGTTGAACTAGTGTGCTAATTGAGGTTTATGGGCAAATTGAATTGGACATTAGGGTTTTGAGAAGTGAAAAATTGATTTGGCTTATGAAATTGTTAGAGCACATTTTAATGGTCAATTAGTGACCATTCTAGGTAAGTTGAGCATATTATGGACTGAAAAATAGGATTGCAAAGTGAAGTTGTAGGCTGCCCTAGGACAGCAGTAGAGGGACTGAAAATTCAGTCCACTTGCACAGCCATAACTTTGGCTGTGTAGGTCCAATTGATGTTTGGCTAATTGGACATGAAACTAGGCTTATAATGGCACATTTTTGCTGAAGAAACCATGCCCAAAAGACCAAAGCAAGAGGACCAAAAGTTGGCCCCAATCCGGATACCCTGCAAACAGCCCTGAGATTGACCAAATGAGCGAATCGCTGTTCATTTGCTCATAACTCACTGTAGATATGGTCAATTGACCTGAAAGTTTTACAGCAACAAGATAGTATATAGACAAAAGACTTTCATGAAGAACATCACCACAAATTATGCCATTAACCCATTCAAATTATTGAACAAAGTTGAGTTATCAAACCTGCAACTCTGCAGATTTTGATTTGAGCAGTAATGTTTGGATGGCTATAACTCTCTCTAGAAAACTCGGATTTAGGCGATTCTTGAACCGATGGAAACCTAAGGCATAGTAGAACATTTCATATGAAAAAGTTAGACCAAATTATGAACTTAACTTGGTCAAATTACTGACCAAAGTTGGACCAAAATCTACCAAAACCCAAAAGTGCAGCATGAGCGATTGCGTGAGCGATGAAACTTTTTTTGGCCATAACTTGAGCTACAAAACTCCAAATGGAGTGATTCAAAAAAAGAAATTCAACTAGACAAAATAAGGAACATTTTCTATGAAGGAAGTTTTGTCAAATTCCAACAGTAGATCGACCAATAGAACAGTGCAACTTCGGAGCACCAAAACCGAAAATTGGCAATTTTGCCAAAATGACCTAAGCTTTGAGAAAGTGACCAAAACCAACAAGTTTTAAATGCAAAATGTGGTACATTGGGAGTGTTAAAACCAATGCACCTATGATCTATGCAAAAGTCAACTTTTTGTTGACTATTGAAGTGAATAGTGACATAAAAACTTGAAATTCAAAAATTGAAGAATTCAAAAGTATCAAATGCCCTAGTAGGCCTAATGTGATTGGTTTGGATAGGTTGGCATGCCAATAGGGTTCTGATAGCAGTACTGCGTATGATGTGTGGCTTCATTGCCATTCTCAGGATGTGATAGCCTATGGCTATACGATTATGATGTTTTACTTGGCTTTATGCCTTATTGCTTATATGGCTTATTAGCCATTCTGTTTGCACACCGGGAGACACATTGTGACCGATGGTGTGACGGCCCGAGGTACCTGGTACCCAGTGCTAGTTACCCGTTTATCCAGTCCGGTCAATTTGTATAGGTTACTTGGGCATGGAAAAGTATAACTGTAATTGAACTGATTGTTAAAGAAAATACGAAAATTAAATATCAGAAATGATTACGATAGAATACAAAGAAACTCAAGATCATGAAGAAAATAAATAAACAAAATGCATGAAGAAGTTAATATCATAAAATGTAATTAGCCCTCGACTAAACATTAAGTTGGTAATTATTCAGTTCTTATGAACACAATGGCTAAGAAATTATGATTTTTATTTGCATATTATTTCTTTCTATTTTATTATTTGCACCACTAAGCTTTATGCTTAGCGCTTCGCTTTGCAACGCGTAGGTATCGAAGATCGATCGAGAGCCAGTAGACCACAGATTGGGTAAGTCCATCCTGCAGTTCTGCATAGTGTCCGTGTCACCTCACAGGCACCAGTGCATTGGTAGGACACTAGGTGTCATTTTGGTATTTTGTAATTGATTTTATTTTCTCATGTGTAAATGAACTTATGAAATGTAATTTGATGCTCATGTAAATAATGAGAATTGTGTTTGTAAATGAAAAAGTGAATGTTTATCTGTGATATATATATGATTACCACATGAAATGAATGATTGAGAAATGAATGTGAACTGAAAAATATTGAGATTTTGATAAATGGAGTTGAGATGAATGAATAAGAATATAGGAAGTGTTTTTCACAGGTTCCGAAGAACGGTTTTCTCCATTTTTAGCCGGTACTCTGCCGGATTTTCTTTAAAATTTTCAGAACCTCAAATAAATTACAATTTCAATAAATGAATTATATTTCATAAATTATTTTCAAAACTATGATAAAAATGAATTAAGATAAAATAGAGTGCTCCGGCACACTGAGTGGCATAACTTGCTCGGCTACACTATAGTCGGGTAAGGGGTGTCACAATATCTCATAAGGTGTGGAAGAAACTGATTTTGATGGAATTCTATTCAGAATATACAAAGCTGATTCTAATGCAAATCCCCAAAAAGAGATTGGCATATCAGTATAGCTCATCATACTACGTACCATATCCAACAAGGTACGATTTCTCCTTTCAGATACACCATTTAGCTGTGGCATTCCTGGAGGAGTCAACTGGGAAACAATGCCGTGCTCTCTCAAGTATTCATCAAATTTAGTACTCAAATATTCACCTTCACGATCTGATCGAAGAGCTTTAATACTCTTTCCTATTTGATTTTCTACTTCAGATTTAAATTCTTTGAACTTTTCAAAGGATTCATGTTTGTATTTCATGAAATACAAATACTCAAACCTTGATTTATCATCAGTAAAGGCAATAAAGTAATGAAAATCGTCTTTAACCATTTCCTTAAATGGATCACATACATCACTATGCATTAGCTCCAAAATATTTTTAGCCCTTAGCCCTTGTCCAACAAAGGGTGATCTAGTCATTTTGCCCTGAAGGCAATATTCACAAATTGGAGTAGGCTCAGAGCCCAATGAGGATAAAATCCCCATTTTCTCCAATTTTGCAATCCTATCTTCTGTAACATGACTTAATCTTAAGTGCCAAATATATTTTGAATTTTGAGTTGATTTTCATCATGGCATTGCATTCTTTTAGATTGCTATACTTTGGACAGTGGAAACACTTTTCTGCTGGTAGTGGAAACACTTTCCTTTACCTTTGTCAACTTTGATCTTTGTTTTTCTATTTGGCTATCTTCTTGGAAGGACCAGGAATCTGAGGTTTCTTTTTCTTATTGCTCTTCTTCTTGTTGGACTTTCCAATAGAAGAAGATGCAATCAAAGCTACCTCTTTTCCTTTATTTCCTGGCATATTCTTTTGGGTAATAACCAGCATGTTGAGTAAACTAGCTAAGGTGCATTCTTGTTTAGTCATAGCTAAGGTGCATTCCTGTTTAGTCATATGGAAATTTGTCACAAAATTCCCAAAAGACTGAGGAAGGGACTGAAGGATCAAATCCATCTGTAGTTGGAAATCCATGATGAAGTCAAGATGTTCCAACTGCTCAATCAGCCGAATTATGTTGTGGACATGATCCCCAACATTCTGTCTCTCAGACATCTTCATGCGAAACAACTGCCTAGATATCTCATACCTAGCATTCCTACTGTGCTCACCATACAACTCTTGTAGATGAAGGAGGACCTCACTCGCACTCTACATGTTCTCTTGCTGCTTCTGTAACTCATTGCTCATGGAAGCAAGCATGTAACACTTAGCTCTCATATCATGCTCCTTCCACTTGTCCAAAGTTTCATGTTCCTCTTGAGTGGCCTCTGGAGGTAAGGGACCAGGAACATTTGAGTCTAGAACATATCCTATATGTTCAAGGTTCAGGACAAGTTTCAAATTTTTTAGCCAATCAGACAGATTCGGTCCTGTCAACCTATTGCGATCAAGTATGCTTGCAAGGATATTGGATGGTGGTGGTTGTTCTGTGCTCATTATTATCAAAAAATTAATTGCAAAAAATAACTAGATTAATTAGTAAATGTATCAAGTAATTAACCAAAATGATTATGGTTTTTTAATCAAATTAGTCCTCCTACTAACTTAGCGAATCCTACACTTCTAAAGTAGAAAACGGAAATCCTAGTTGGATGGATTTCTAGTGGATGATTGAATTCTTATAATTCTATTGATCATCCTCAGGTACATCCGTTATTGGAATTACAATAAACTAAAAGTGAGCAACTCCTTGCCTATCACATGTCATGTGAGGTTTAATCCTTTACCTAGCCCCTAATGCTCAAAATCTTAGGTACATCCATTATTGACTTATCTTGCATTAGTTAAGTTGATCCCATTGAGCCAGTAATTATGCAAATAATTTTAATGTCCTCAGGTACATCCAATATTGGCCACCAAACCATTTACATATTTACAACATCTCATGCTTCACAATTATTCTTAAGAAAATCTCTTAAATTAATTGCATCTCATGCAAGTATTTAAAATTTCTTAAAATAATTGCCTCAATAAAGGGCCTATGTTATAATTACTTTAATTATAACATTTCTAACTTAATCATTTATTTGGAAGATTTTATGGTCATCCTAATTACTATTTAGGTCTTACTTTGCACATTATCCATTTAGCATGCATATATCATATAATTGCATACATTCCCATACATCTCTTGCAATCATGGATAAGCAATAAATATGGTATGATCATGGACTTTCTAAGGGATTTAATTCTAAGCCACCAAGAATTGAATCAGGGCATTCCTAGGTGCATTTCATTCATTCATTTTACAAGAGTTGCTGAAGAAGTACATAATCTACACTTGATCTTGAATTCCTCCCACTGGTCCCACCAATACTCTAGACCTCCTTGAACTTCTTACAATCCAATATTACATAGTAATCCTTGGCATACAAAGGTGAATTTACAAGAACTTAAATAAATAAAATTACAACCCAAAAATTATTAGAGCCTTAATGATACATGCCCAAAATAAATTAAAATAAATTAATTGATTTACAATCCCAAAGAAACATAAAAGAAATAAATCCAATTACATTGGTCTTTTATAGTTCATGATCATCCATCATGCATATCACTATTTAATAATTAAATAGAACATACATACTTAAATTAAATTGAATATCTCATATTCATATTAAAAATTCATATTTGAATATGATTCAAATAAATTTAAAAAATCAGATTTGAATCTCATTCAAACAAATTTAAAAATTCAGATTTGAATCTCATTCAAACAACCGTAAAAATTCAGATTTGAATCACATTCAAACATTTCTTAAAAAATCAGATTTGAATCACATTCAAATATTTTTTAAAAAATCAGATCTGAATATTATTCAAACAACTTTAAAAAATTAGATTTAAATATGATTCAAACAACTTTAAAAATTCAGATTTGAATCATATTCAAACAATTTTTAAAATTCAGATTTGAATCACATTCAAACAATTTTTAAAATTCTGATTTGAATCATAATTTAATTGTGTGATTAAAACTACTAATTAAACACTTTAAATAGTCAAAGAATAGGCCCTAGATCATACAACAATTGTTGAATTAAAAGCCAAACCTTGAACCACCCATGGAAGCCAAACCATGCGCACCTTTGATGGTGTTTTTCAAGCATGCCGCCACACCTCCATTGCAACCAGCAATGGATAAATCATCTCATGATTAAAACACACAATTAAATCATATAATCAACAATCTAAATGGCAAATATAGTGGCTTTGATACCAATTGAAGGAATGAAAGCGTGAAAAACAGAAGTTTATACCATTGAATTCAAAAATTTTCACCTAGGATCACATGCATCATGCAAGATTTATTTTTATCTATTTGATTTCAATGATAAAAAACATATTAAAACTCTTTTAATATGTTTTTTGGATCTGTATTTTCCATTTAAGATTTTAAAATTAATTAGATTAATTTTAGAACCCTAGATTAAATCAAGAACAATTACACTAACCTCTTGATGCATTGCAGCGTATTTGCGCCTTTGAGATTCGTCTTCAGGACACCAAATATTGTCCTCTAGCTTGTCCACACCAAGAACACCTATGGCAGCCCTTGAACAGCTTCTAAAGCCTTTTCTATTATTTAGAAAATCAAGTTCTACCTTTTAAGAGATTAAAGATATGAACAAGACACTAGAAACAATTTCTAGTATTTTTAATTCAAGAGATTGATGGCTAATCTCTTTGAATTGATAAGAGATGAAGAAGAAGAGAGGGAGAGCTTCAAAATGGCATGATAAAGGAGTGTGGCTGCTGGTTGTCATACTTTTAATTCATAATAACACTTTTATAGCTAGATCAACACATTAAACCCTTGCCACATGTCACCCTCAGATTGGTTCTATGTTTAATTGACCTAATCACATTGTGCCAAGTGTCAAACCTATATTTAATCTTAATTTTAATCATCTTACATGATTAAAAGACATTTGGCAAGCTTATGTGTAATGCCATGTGTCACTATCTCATGGTGCCACGTGTCACACTGCGAAATGACCAAAATGCCCCTGTGTCTTAATTTTGAGTTCTTAACCCAAAATAATTATTTCTCTTCTTTTAATCAATTTATATCAAATATAAATTAATTAATTAATTAATCTCTATTAATTAATTTCTCATTAATTAAATTCATATTTAAACACTTTAAATATAAATTTAACTTATATTATACATCCAATAATCTAGATTTGGTTTCAAGTCATGCTAGGGACTTTGCAATCTAATTGCAAACCAAACATATTTAATTAATCAATTAAACTTTTTAATTAATTAATTAAATCATATTTAATTAGGTGATAACTTGTGTATGTGTGTGACTTACTAGGCTCATTACTAATTGGCAATGAGACATGATATCAACTCTTAATATCATTAGAACTCTTTCTTACCATAAATGATTTCTCTAAATCATTTTATGCACCTCATAGACCATGGTTAACACCTAGCATAGCATGCCATGGTTACCCAATTAGTGATAAGGTTTACCTTAAATGTACCTATAATCATATGTTACCATGCACTAGAATCTCTCTGTTACAAAATCCGAACTTAAGCTAGAGTCATGGTTTATGTCAAACTCTATTTGCTATGAATATTATATTCTCTTTTAATTCCAGTTCTTGATTATAAAGATTTTCTCATCAGAAACTCTTTTCTGATTAAATCTATATGTCCTGGCTAGGAACTTGAAATATCAATGACAATTAAATGAACATAGGATTTTATCTCTATTTACTTAGAGGAACAGATTTCATCTTGATCAATACCTACCTCCATATATAACTAGTAAGAGCCAACATATACCCATATACCCATACACAGTACAAGTATGAAAGCAGTATCAAACTCAAACTACCTATATACAAGATAACTGTGCTATCTCAGGCCTAAAGATTATATGCACTGATATGATTTATGACAAAACATTGATAAGAGTAGACTCCATGTGTTTGTCATAAATGTCACTAGTTCGGCCTACTTATCTTTTATAAGTACCTATCATTTTCTCATATGGCATGAGACTCACCATTTCATCTTATTTATATATCATATAAATAACTTAGGAGCAAACATGAATACAATCTTTCTGGATAAGTCATGTCCTTATTATGAAGTATCCTCGATTGTGAACCTATTTATGATACTTTGTGCTAGAAATAATGTCACTCATATTCTTAACAACTTAAGAATAATATTTCTAACAAAATATCAATGGACCTTTTCTATTACACATAAATATCTTATGTAAATGGAAAAGTGGAAATGCCTTTTATTAATAAAAATATGTACAAGATACATACTAAATGATATACTCTAGGGCATACTACTAACATTGTATGATCTACCCATTTTATGTCGAATTAAATTGTTTAATTAGAGTTTTAATCACATAATTAAATTTTGATTCAAATCTAAAATTTTTAAATTTGTTTGAATGTGATTCAAATCTAAATTTTTAAATTTGTTTGAATGTGATTCCAATCTGAATTTTTAAATTTGTTTGAATGAGATTCAAATCTGATTTCTTAAATTTGTTTGAATTATATTCAAATCTGGATGAGATATTCAATTTAATTTAAGTATGTTTGTTTTATTTAAATTTTTAAATAGTGATATGCATGATGGATGATCATGAACTATAAAAGACCAATGTGATTGGATTTATTTCTTTTATGTTTCTTTGAGATTGTAAATTAATTAATTTACTTTAATTTATTTTGAGCATGTATTATAAAGGTTGTAATAATTTTGGGTTGTAATTTCATTTATTTAGTTCTTGTAAATGTAACACCCCTATGTTCGGTAGTGCGTTCTACTGTTCCAGTGATAGTGTCTGTCCGGACAGCTAGGATGCTTGGAATTTTATTTAAATGTTAGTGAGGAGGCATAAAATAATGAAATACAAGAAAGGAAAATATGAGAAAAACAAAGGAAAAATAATAGCAATGAAACGAAACTAAATGAAACGAGCCAGCATCGCAGCGATGGGTGATCACACGGGGAAGTTACGGCGCAGGCAATAGCCGACTCCAGGACTGTAGGAAACCCTTGGAATTTAGTTTCGAGACACAATTAAAGACTTATTGAAGTAAAAATGTCATTAGAAATATCAAAGGAAAATTAATTAATCAGTACAAAGAAAAACGAGAAATTGAGAAAACGACAAAACTCGGTATTACCGAAAAATCGGGAATGCAACATGAATAGGAGCATTGTGGTCATTTGACACCCTGAGTTATCTTTTGACCTAAATTTCTATTAAAAATAAATGATATTAAACTTTGAAAATAGCATGAAAAATTAAAAGGAGATATATTATGTAAATAGTGAAAGTGTGGTGGCCAAATTGCAAAAATTAGAAACTTTAAATAAATAACCATTAAATTATTCCTAAGTGCTCCACTAACTCTCATCTTGAGCCACCTATATAAGTAAATGGGACAGATTGTTCCACTAAACCATCTCATTTTCTTCAAGCTTTCATCCATGGCCGAAATGAAATAATCCCAAATTCACCATGGCCGTTTCATGCATGAGCTCAAGTTCTCCATGATCAAGCCATTATTTCTTCAAGCTTCCTTCATGAAAAATGATCCTTATACCATGGGCAACCTACAGGCTACAAAAAAGGAGAGGAAATTTTAAGGATTTTTCAAGCTCAAGTTGAGGTTAGTGCTTAATCGTTCCATTTTCCTTCAATAATCCTTGTGTTGAGCTTTGGGTAAGTTGCATTACTAAGAAAAATTTAGGAAATGATGAGTATTGGTGAACCTTAATTTTGGCAGCCATGGAAATGCAGGGTTAGTGACTTATTCTTATATGTATTGGATGGGAATTAAGGTTAATTAACTCAAATAAAAGTTGTAGTAGGTTAATGTCCAAGTATGTGCATGTTAGTGCTTGAATTAAGGGTTTGAAATGGGACCTTGATGCTTTAGCAAACTGCCATGCTTGGCAACCTATAATATCATGAATTTGTGTGTGAATATGAAGTTTATTAATGAAATATGATAGTGTTAAATTGTGGGTAGCATGTATAAGTGATATTGAAGTATGAGTATATTGAAGTGTATGTGTAATATTGATATTGAGATATGTTGAATTTTGGTGGAAGTGAATGTTGAGCTTGAATGGTGAATTATGTGCATTGAGCACTTGAGTTTTCTACCCAATATGCTTGCTGGAATTGTATACAATATATTTATATGGAAGTACCATTGATTGAATTTTGAAGTAATGAGGAGGAGAAGGAATATCAAATTGGAAGTGTAAGTGTTTTGTGCAGGTTGTGTATTGATGGCAATACCTAAATTAGGTCATAAGTGGCAAACTATGAACCCAATTGGTATGAGGCCAATGGAGGGTGAAACTAGACACCAAATAGGCCAACTTTCATGCAGAAATATCACCTAAATTCTACTTAGAAGGTGACTTGAAAAAATGACCAAATCCTGATTAGTGACTTGGAAGCCTGAAAATTGACCATTTGAGCAGCAATTAGTATTTTGACCATAACTTACTTAAAACAGGTCCAAATGACCTAAAATTTTTACCATGAATAGTTTAGACATAGATATACAATTCTTGTGAAGATATCAAAGCCCAGAAATGGCCAGAACCAAGCCAAATAGCTCACACAAATTCAGGTAGCAAAACTAGCCGAATCAAAGGTGACTGAAAAAGACCTAAGCCTACCATTTTAGTGCATTCTGTCCAGCATTGGTAAATTGACCATATCTTTGTCTATAAAACTCAGAATGACCTGAAATTTTACCCCGCGTGCAATAAGACATAGACCTATAAGTTTGTAGTTTGGACCGAAACCCAAAAATTGAGGGAACTAGGTCGTCCAGCTAGGTCAAAATAGTACACCGAAATTCAGTAAATTGCAATAAAATGCAATACACTTGGAAATGAAATTGGTGACATATACCAACACTAAAGGGCTATAAAATATGACATATTGGTAACATTAGAATTGACTCACTAAGAGTGCATCAAGGGTCAACATTATATGTTGACTAATGAAATGAATTGAAGGGAATAGTACCAAGAAAATTTAAATATTGGATTTTATTGTTAGAAACAAATTCATTGAGTACTGAAGCACTTTAAATTGTGTGTTTCAGTTGAAAAAGGATATTTAGAAGCGTAAGGAACACTGAGTTAGGGCCAAGAGGCATATATCAAAGGTCTGTGCATAATACTTTTTATATTCACTGCTTTTACTAGAAAATTTATTTGGAGAAATGAGTTATGAATAGTTTTTTATTGTTTTGACTTGGGAATTTTATTTGGAAATTATTGTGTTGCCTACTTTGTAAATGAAAATTTTGAGATAAAATGTGATTTGTGGTTTGTATTAAATATTATGATTTGAAATTGTTTTGATTCACACTCGGCATGACAATATTACTATGTTCCTCCTCCACTTATGGGGTGAGTGTGATTGTATTCCTCCCTCTTTGACTTGTCAGTCTGAGGTGAGTGTGGATGAGTTCTCATTATCTAGCTAGCTTCCTCCCTCATTGATTTCAATTATTGGGGTGAGTGTGCCTTGTCGTGATGTACACACAGCATGTTCGAAAAAATTTGTGTGATGGCCTAAATTGTGTTATTGATTGGCACAACTATGTTATTCAGTTATTTGATCAAATTGTGTTATTGATTAGCAAAACTGTGTTATTCAGTTATTTGATCAAATTGTGTTATTGATTGTAACATCCCCATTGAACATGTTTTGTACGTTCTGTTGCTCCAGTGGCCAAATAACAGTACATGCCAGTCAGGATGTCTGGAACTACACTTCGGTGATAGTGAACAGACATATAATGATGAAATAAATAAAAAGAAAATGCAAGAAAAATCAAAGAAAAGTGAAAGAGAGAAAATGAAGCTAAGTTAAACGAGCCGGCACCGCAGCGATGGGTGACCGCACCTAGAAGGCCGTTGCCGACCCCAGGACCACGGGGAACCCTCGAAATTAAATTTTGAGACATAAATAAAGGTTTATTGAAATGTAATTGACACTAGAAATATCAAAGAAAGATTTATAAATTAGTACAAAGAAAAACAAAAAATCGAGAAACAAACAGAAATCGGTGTTACTAAAAAATTGGGAATATAACCCGAAGTGAGTCATTTTGGTCTTTTGACACCTAGAGTTGCCTTTTGACCTCAATGTCCATTAAAAATAAATGATATTGCACTTAGGAAATGTCATGAAAAATTAAAATAGGATACAATATGTAAATAGTAAAAGAATTTAGCTAAATGTGCAAATAGTGGAACTTTAACTAATTAACCATTAAACTATTACCTAGTGCTTACTAACTCCTCATTTGGGACAGCTATACAAGCCATTTGTGGACAGAAACCATCATCTTCAACCTTGAGAAATAACCGGCCGAGAGAAACTCACCATGGAAACCACCATGGCTGCCCCACATGCAACATCCATGGGTGCATGATCAAGCCACCATTTCCACTTGGTTCCTTCATTAAAGCTTGCCTACTTATCTTGGGGAAGATATTGGCAACAATAAAAACAAGATTTGGTGAATTTTTGATAAGCTTCAAAAGTGGTAAGTGTCCAAAACCTCTCCCTTGCTTTAGTAAACCTTGTGTTTAGGTTGAGGTGAGTATTTTGGTGAAGAGAAATGAAGAAAACATTGAGAAATGAAATGGTCCATTTTCGGCAGCCATGAATATGTGTTGTATTTGAATTTTTCTTACCTCTAATGGATAGAAATTAAGGTTGATTAACTCAAATGGAAGATGTAGTAAGTTAAAATCTAAGTATGTGTATGCAGTGCTTGAATTAAGGATGTGAAATGGAACCTTAATACTTTGAGCAAACTGCCATGTTTGGCAGCCCATAATGGCATGAATTTGTGTGTGAATATGAAGTTTGTTAATGAAATATGATAGTGTTAAATTGTGGGCAGCATGTGTAAGTGATATTGAAGTATGAGTATGCTGAAGTGTATGTGTTATATTGACATTGAGATATGTTGAATTTTGGTGGAAGTGAATGTTGAACTTAATGGTGAATTGTGTGCATTGAGCACTTGAATGTTCTGCCCAAAATTGTTTTCTAGAATTGTGTACAATATATATATATATATATGGAAGTGTCATTGATTGAATATTGAAGTAATGAGGAGGAGAAGGAATATCAAATTGAAAGTGTATGTATTTTGTGCAGGTTGTGTATTGATGGTAGTACCTAAATTAGGTCATAAGTGCCAAACTATGATCCCAATTGGTATGATGCTAATGAGGGATGAAACTAGACACCAAATAGGCCAACTTTCATGTAGAAATGTTGCCAAAATTCTGCCTAGAAACTGACCTTAAAAATGACCAAATCCGGAATAGCAACCTTGCAACCCATATTTTTTACAATGAACAGTAATTATTAGGATGACTATAACTCACTCAAAACAGGTCCAATTGACCAGAAATTTTTACCATGGTTATCTCAGACATAGACCTACATTTCTTATGAAGACACCAAAGCCTAGAATGACCAAAACCAAGTCAAATAGCTTGCACAAGTTCGAGAACCAGAACTGCCAAGACTAAAAGTGACCTAAAATTGATCAAATTTTGCACTAAAGGTGCAATCTGTCCAGCTTTAGTAAATTGACCATATCTTGGTCTATACAACTCAGAATAACCTGAAATTTTGCCCCATGTGCAATAAGACATAGGGCTACAATTTTTCTTCTTTGACCAGAAGCTAAAAACTAAGAGAAATAGGACTTTAAGCTAGACCAATCTAGCACACCAAAAATTGAGAATTTGACATTTACATACAATGATGCTTGAAGCAATTTGGCAATGAATGCCATCTTATCAAAATGGTAAATTGCACTATATTGGCAGCATATTGAATTACAATATGTGACATGTTGATGCTAGAAACAACTTATCCATAGTACGTAAAAAGGTCAACATATGCATTGACTTATGAATTACATAATAGCTAGTAAACTCAAAAAAATTTGATGAATTAAACAATTAATTTATAATGTGCCATAGTTTGCCTAGTTGACTAGTTTGGATAGGTTGGCATGCCAATAGGATTGTGACAGCTATTCTGTAAATGGCTTCATGCCATACTATATTTTTACGGTTTATTATGCCGCACTGTGACTTTAATAGCCTACAGCTATACATATTGTGTATTTATTTTTGGCTTGTCGCCAGATTGACTATATGGCTTTTTAGCCATGCTATTTGCACACCGGGAGACATTTTGTGACCAATGGTGTGACAGCTCGAGGTACTAGGTACCCAGTGCCAGTATATCCGTTTATCCAGTCTGGTCAGTATATAGGCTACACGGGCAGTAATTCAAGTACTATTAAATTCAAATACCTAAATCCAGTCTACTGACATACAGCACCACCAAAATTTCGTAAACACTTTATTTACTTTATTTTAGTATATATTTCTTTATATATGACACCACTAAGCAAAATTGCTTAGCGCATTGCTTTTGTAATGCATAGGTATTGGAGACACAGCTGGGGAGCCTAGCAGACCTACGACCGGGTGAAACATCAGATCTGCATAGGAGTCCAGAGTCATCTGTGCTGCATTGCATACATGGTAGGACTTAGGATATCTTGTATTTTGTACTTTTGTTGTATTTTGTAATATTATGAAAGCTTTAAAGTTTTTAATATCTTGTACATATTAAATAACATGGAGATTTTCTGGATATATTTAAATTATTATTGACTGTATTGTGGAACTGCTTAATGACTGTAAAAGTCTATTAACTTTACTGAGAAATAGGGACTATGAAATATCTAAGATTTCGATATTATCATATTAAACTATTTTCAACAGGTTTGGAAGGACAATTTGTCCGAAATACATACGGCACCTTACCAAATTTTTATTACCAATCTTGAAACGCTGATTTTATCAAAGTATGAAAATAGTATCAGCACGATATTAATATTACATAAAAGACTTCTTAAAATCAAATTGAGCTCAGGAAATGAAACAATCATAGACTAGGTGTTCCGGCACGCCTTGTAGCACACCTTGCTCAGCTATTCTGTTGACGGGTGAGGGGTCTTACATTGATTAGCAAAACTGTGTTATTCAGTTATTTGATCAAATTACGTTATTGATTGGCAACACTGTGTTATTCAGTTATTTGAACAAATTGTGTTATTGATTGACAACATTATGTTATTCAATTGTTTGATCAAATTTGTGTTGTATGAGCTTTGAAAAATTATGAATTGTTTGGATTGTAAATTGTCAATAAAAATTTACATACCGCATTTTAAATTGTTATTGTGCACCATTGAGTAAATTTTACTCAGCGATAGCTTTTCATTGCTACCGCAGGTAGACAGACTGACAGGGCAGCATACTAGGCTGCTAGTGCTACACTGAGAGTTCATCGAGTATATTGAGTATACCATATTTTGCATTTTGTATTGTAATGTATGTTCATTGTATGTATATATTGTTCTTGATTTTGAGCAGTTGTAAATTAAAATTATAAATTAAAATTGTATATTAAAGTTGTAAACTAAATTTATAAATTATTTTGGCTTGTAAATATTGTGATACATGTAACAGCCCGATCCTTCTCCAGTTAGTATTGTCCGCTTTGGCCCATGGGCCTCACGGATTTGTCCCTTGGGAGGTTTCATTCCCAAAAGCGTGCTGACCAGGTGAGGAAGGCTCCCACATATATGGCCCAAATCTTTTCTTCCCGTTTCCGATGTGGGACACGAAGTTTCCACCCCAGTGCGTAGCTGGTTGAACAAGCACGTCCCAACCCCATCCCTGGGTAGTGACAAGCCCACCAGCTTCCTCGCGTCCTCGCACCACACACCGTACTAGAGGGAGTCCAGCTCTGATACCAAATTGTAACAGCCTGATCCTTCTCCAGTTAGTATTGTCCGCTTTGGCCCATGGGCCTCACGGATTTGTCCCATGGGAGGTTTCATTCCCAAGAGCGCGCTAACTAGGTGAGGAAGGCTCCCACATATATGGCCCAAATCTTTTCTTCCCGTTTCCGATGTGGGACACAAAGTTTCCACCCCAGTGAGTAGCTGGTTGAACAAGCACGTCCCAACCCCATCCCTGGGTCGTGACAATATATTTCTTTTATCTCAGCTTTTGAAAACACTGGAAAATTATTGTGGATTTAAGTTGACAAATATTGAGAATTTTATTGTGTTGAACAAATTTATTGGAGTTTGGGATTGAGGAATTATATATTTGAAGTGCTTTTTACAGGTTTTTAAAGAACTATTTTATTCAAAATATAGATGGCACTCTACCAAAATTTTTACAGAATTTGTTAATACTTCAAATGTGTTATTTAGTTTTACTTCAGTTAAAAATTTTTTTTAACACCTGTCAATAGTGCTCACCACTATAAAAAGAAGTAAGAAAAATTTTAAAATCCCTTGTAGTGTATTTAATAGGTTATCAGTAGACGAAGTTGGTAATTCATTAGGTATACTACGGGATCATGTTATGCCTTATGGAGGGGTAGGGTGTGACATGTTTTAGTGGTATAAGAGCAAGTTTTTAAATTATGTTTTGACCTGTAATTTGAATATTCTTTCTTCATAGTACAACTGCTCAATATCATTGTTTGATATATACAGTACATTATATTATAAATATGCACTAACAGGAGGAAATCTCCTTGTGTTAGTTGTATAGGAAATAGAAAATCCTGTGAAAAGATATGGAAAAGAAAAATGAGACAATAGAACAGTATGTGATAGCAGAAGTACAAGTTGAGGCCCCAGCTCCACAAAGCGTCGAAGGCCCGACTGTACCAGTTTTACCAGTACAAATTACTGCACAAATGGCCCAGCAAATGGCCACGTTCTTTCAAAAAAATAGCTGATAATATGTCAACCCAAGCTCAAGTACAGACCCAACGCCCACAAGGGCAGTGTGAAATAGAGAAGAGGGAGAAACCTATGGGTCAGAGCTTGAATAGTAATTTGGGGAAGAGAAAAGAATTTGAGGAGGCCCGAGCTCAGGGATATAATAAAGGTAGATCATCAGGACAAAGACCACCAAGGTCCAATCGTCGAACAACTAGAATTTCCTACCCTCCACGCCAATGTGAAACTTGTGGTAGAAATCATGGTGGGGTATGCTATAAGGCAATAGGAGCCTGTTATAACTGTGGAGGCAGAGGACACTTTGCCAAGGATTGCACCAGTGCCCGTAGAGTTGGGCCACCTCCTACTACTACTGAAAGGTCAGTTTAGAATGCTGTCACCAGAGGTTCACAACCACTTAGCAGAGGTAGAGGCAGGGGAATAAATTTTGATGCATTAGTGATTAGTCGTTTAAGATAAGGATTGTGATAATAAGTGAAATTAGTTTTGGGAGAGTTTATAGACGAAAAGTATTTTCTAACACACCATAAATTATAAAGCTAATTGGCGAGCTATAAATTATAAAGCTAATTGGCGAGCTTACTTAATGTAAGGCAAGAGGGCTTAAAAGTAAGTTGCGGTAATGGAATTGCTCTAGATGAGGGCAGAGATGTTACTATTAGTAATTGTTGATCGATATTGTAATCAGAATAAGATTCGAATATCAGTAAATTTGAAAAGGATAAAATATAGGAAAGTTTGATCTATTAGAATGTATCGTAGTTACTATGCAATATTCTTGATTTTTACACTGTAAGCTGCATATTACAGTACTGACTTGAGATTATTGTGTAGAACTACGTACTACCTAATAGTACACCAAGATGAGAATAGTTGCCAACGGCATCTGTATTGGTATAGTTATGCCAGGACAGAATTTTATTGTTGGAAATGAGTTTGGAAATCCTACTTAGGGATTTAAAACTCAAAATTTAGAATATCGAAAGGTTATAGTTTAGTACAAAAGAAAGTAAGTTATAGAATATTAATAGATAAAAAGAGTTGTGAAAGTAAAAATTAGAACAGTTGGTTCAGATATAATAAAAAAATGTTACGAATGTGAGTAAGATTATTGACTAGAACGGTCAAAGGACCCATGACTAGATAAATAATTCTAACATAACCTCAATGGTCATTCAATAAGGAAACATGAACTGAAATATTAGACAGAACAATAGTAAGAGAAGATTGGTGTTATACAAACAAATTAAATGTTGTATTAGATTGTTAAAAGTCTTATACAAATTCAAAGGAAAGAAGATTGTACGATCATATATAAAGGAGAAAATAAACGTACGACAATTGTAAGATGGCTATTGGGTAAAATTTTATGGACGAAATTTATTTTAAGGGGGAGAGAATTGTAACACCCCCATGTTGGGTAGTGCGTTCTACTGTTCCAGTGACAGTGTCTGTTCAGACAGCTAGGATGCTTGGAATTATATTTAAATGTTAGTGAAAAGATATAAAATAATGAAATACAAGAAAGGAAAATACAAGAAAAACAAAGGAAAAATAATAGCAATGAAATGAAACTAAGTTAAACGAGCCGCACCGCAGCGATGGGTGACCGTACGGGAAAGTTACGGCGTAGGCAATAGCCGACCCCAGGACTGCAGGGAACCCTCAGAATTTAGCTTTGAGACATAATTAAAGACTTATTGAAGTAAAAATGTCATTAGAAATATGAAAGAAAAATTAATTAATTAGTACAAAGAAAAACGAGAAATCAAGAAAATGACAAAACTCGGTGTTACTGAAAAATTGGGAATGCAACCTGAATAGGGGCATTGTGGTCATTTGACAATCGAAGTTGTCTTTTGATCTAAATATCCATTAAAAATAAATGATATTAAACTTTGAAAATAGCATGAAAAATTAAAAGGAGATACATTATGTAAATAGTGAAAGTGTGGTGGCCAAATTGCAAAAATTGGAAACTTTAAATAAATAACCATTAAATTATTCCTAAGTGTTCCACTAACTCTCATCTTGAGCCACCTATATAAGTAAATGGGACAGATTTTTCCACTAAACCATCTCATTTTCTTCAAGCTTTCATCCATGGCTGAAATGAAATCCTCCCAAATTCACCATGGCTATTTCATGCATGAGCTCAAGTTCTCCATGATCAAGCCATTATTTCTTCAAGCTTCCTTCATGAAAAATGATCCTTACACCATGGGCAACCTATAGGCAGCAAAAAGGAGAGGAAATTTCAAGGATTTGTCAAGCTCAAGTTGAGGTTAGTGCTTAATCTTTCCATTTTCCTTCAATAATCCTTGTGTTGAGCTTTGGGTAAGTTGAATTGCTAAGAAAAATTGAGGAAATGATGAGTATTGGTGAACCTTAATTTTGGCAGCCATGGAAATGCAGGGTTAGTAACTTATTCTTATATGTATTGGATGGGAATTAAGGTTGATTAACTCAAATAAAAGTTGTAGTAGGTTAATGTCCAAGTATGTGCATGTTAGTGCTTGAATTAAGGGTTTGAAATGGGACCTTGATGCTTTAGCAAACTGCCATGCTTGGTAGCCTATAATATCATGAATTTGTGTATGAATATGAAGTTTATTAATGAAATATGATAGTGTTAAATTGTGGGCAGCATGTGTAAGTGATATTGAAGTATGAGTATATTGAAGTGTATGTGTAATATTGATATTGAGATATGTTAAATTTTAGTGGAAGTGAATGTTGAGCTTGAATGGTGAATTGTGTGCATTGAGCACTTGAGTTTTCTACCCAATATGCTTGCTGGAATTGTGTACAATATATATATGGAAGTGCCATTGATTGAATATTCAAGTAATGAGGAGGAGAAGGAATATCAAGTTGGAAGTGTAAGTGTTTTGGGTAGGTTGTGTATTGATGGCAGTACCTAAATTAGGTCATAAGTGGCAAACTATGAACCCAATTGGTATGAGGCCAATGGAGGGTAAAACTAGACACCAAATGGGACAACTTTCATGTAGAAATGTTATCTAAATTCTGCCTAGAAGGTGACTTGAAAAAATGACTAAATCTGGATTAGTGACTTGAAAGCCTAAAAATTGACCATTTGAACAGTAGTTAGCATTTTGACTATAACTTACTCAAAACAGGTCCAAATGACCTCAAATTTTTACCATGAATAGTTGAGACATAGAACCACAATTCTAATGAAGACACCAAAGCCCAGAAAAGGCCAGAACCAAGCCAAATAGATTGCACAATTTCAGGTACTAAAACTGGCTAAACCAAAAGTGACCTAAAAATGACCTAAGCCTATCATTTTAGTGCATTTTGTCCAGCATTGGTAAATTGACCATATCTTGGTATATACAACTCAGAATGACCTGAAAGTTTGCCCTGCGTGCAATAAGACATAGACCTACAAGTTTTTAGTTTGGACCAAAACCCAAAAACTGAGGGAACTAGGTCGTTCGGCTAGGTCAAAATAGTACATCGAAATCTAGTAAATTGCAATAAAATGCAATACACTTGGAAATGAAGTTGGTGACATATACCAACACTAAAGGGCTATAAAATGTGACATATTGGTAACATTAGAATTGACTCACTTAGAGTGCATCAAGGGTCAACATTATAGGTTGACTAATGAAATGAATTAGGGAATAGTACCAAGAAAATTTAAATATTGAATTTTATTGTTAGAAACAAATTCATTGAGTACTGAAACACTTTAAATTGTGTGTTTCAGTTGAAAAGGATATTGAGAAGCGTAAGAAACACTGAGTCAGGGCCAAGAGGCATATATCAAAGGTCTGTGCATAATACTTTTTATATTCACTGCTTTTACTAGGAAATATATTTGGAGAAATGAGTTATGAATAGTTTTTTATTATTTTGACTTAGGAATTTTATTTAGAAATTATTGTGTTGCCTACTTTGCAAATGGAAATTTTGAGATAAAATGTGATTTGTGATTTGAATGAAATATTGTGATTTGAAATTGTTTTGATTCACACTTAGCATGACAATGTTACTATGTTCCTCCATTTTGGGGTGAGTGTGATTATATTCCTCCCTCTTTAACTTATCAGTCTGAGGTGAGTGTGGATGAGTTTTCATTATCTAGCTAGCTTCCTCCCTCAATGATTTCGATTATTGGGGTGAGTGTGCCTTGTCGTGATGTGCACACGGCATGTTCGAAAAAATTTGTGTCATGGCCTAAATTGTGTTATTGATTGGCAAAACTATGTTATTTAGTTATTTGATCAAATTATGTTATTGATTGGCAAAACTGTGTTATTCAGTTATTTGATCAAATTGTGTTATTGATTGGCAACACTGTGTTATTCAATTGTTTGATCAAATTTGTGTTATATGAGCTTTGAAAAATTGTGAATTGTTTGGATTGTAAATTATCAATAAAAGTTTTACGTACCGCATTTTAAATTGTTATTGTGCACCACTGAGTAAATTTTACTCAGTGATAGCTTTTTCATTGCTGTTGCAAGTAGACAGACGGACAGAGCAGTAAAGTAGGCTGCTTGTACCACATTTTGAGATTTTATCGGGTATATCGAGTATACCATATTGTGTAGTTTTTATTGTACTGTATGTGCACTGTATGTATATATTGTACTTGGCCTTGAGCAGTTGTAAACTAAAATTGTAAATTATTGTGGCTTGTAAAAATATTGTGATATATTTCTTTTATCTCATCTTTTGGGAACACTGGAAAATTGATTGTTGAACTGAGTTGATAATGTTGAGAAATATATTCGAAGTGCTTTTTACAGGCTTTTAAAGAACTGTTTTATTCAAAATACAGATGGCATTCTGCCAAAATTTTTACATAAATTGTTAATACTTCAAATGTGTTATTTGGTTTTACTTCAGTTAAAAAATTTTTTTAACACCTGTCAATAGTGCTCACCACTATAAAAAGAAGTAAGAAAAGTTTTAAAATCACTTATAGTGTATTTAATGGGTTATCAGTAGACGAAGTTGGTAATTCATTAGGTATACTACGAGATCATATTATGCCTTATGGAGGGGTAGGGTGTGACAGTAAATTCGCCTTGGTATGTCAAGGGTTACTATGTAATTGGATTGCAAGAAGATCGAGGAGGTCAAGAGCATTGGTGGGACCAGTAGGAGGAATTCAAAAACAAGTGTTGATTATGTACTCCTTCAGCTACTCTTGTAAAATGAATGAATGAAATGCACCTAGGAATGCCCTGATTCAATTCTTGGTGGTTCAGAATTGAATCCCTTAGAAAGTCAATGATCATACCATATTTACTGTTTATCCATGAATGCATGAGATGTATGGAAATGTATGCAAGTATATGATATATACATGCTAAATGGATAATGTGCAAAGTGAGACCCTAATAGTAATTAGGACAACCACAAAATCTTCCAAACAAATGATTAAGTTGAAAATGGTATAATTAAAGTAATTATAATATGGGCCCTCCATTGAGGCAATTATTTTAAGAAATTTTAAATACTTGCATAAGATGTAATAATTTAAGAGATTTTCTTAAGAATAATTGTTAAGCATGAGATGTTATAAATATGTAAATGGTTTGGTGGCCAATATTGGATGTACCTGAGGACATTAAAATTATTTGCATAATTACTGGCTCAATGGGATCAACTTAACTAATGCAAGATAAGTCAATAATTGATGTACTTGAGATTTTGAGCATTAGGGGCTAGGTAAAGGATTGAACCTCACATACTCACTTATAGTTTATTGTAATTCTAATAATGGATGTACCTGAGGATGATTAATAGAATTATAAGAATTCAATCATCCACTAGAAATCCATCCAACTAGGATTTCCGTTTTCTACTTTGGAAGTATAGGATTAGCTAAGTTAGTGGGAGGACCAATTTGATTAAAAGACCATAATTATTTTGGTTAATTACATGACACATTTACTAATTAATGTGGTTATTTTTTGTAGTTAATTTTCTGATAATAATGAGCACAGAACAACCACCACCATCCAATATCCTTGCAAGCATACTTGATTGTAATAGGTTGACAAGACCTAATCTATCTAATTGGCTAAGAAATTTAAAACTTGTCCTAAACCTTGAACATATTGGATATGTTCTAGACTCACAGTTTCTTGGTCCTTTACCTCCAGAGGCCATACAAGAGGAATATGAAACTTTGGACAAGTGGAAGGAGCATGATATGAGAGCCAAGTGTTACATGCTTGCTTCTATGAGTAATGAGTTATAGAAGCAGCATGAGAACATGCAGAGTGCGAGTGAGATCCTCATTCACTTACAAGAATTGTATGGTGAGCACAGCAGGAATGCTAGGTATGAGATATCTAAGCAGCTATTCCGCATGAGGATGTCTGAGGGATAGAATGTTGGGGATCATGTTCATAAAATGATTCGGCTGATTGAGCAGCTAGAACATCTTAACTTTAACATAGGTTTCCAACTGCAAACGGATTTGATCCTTCAGTCCCTTCTTGAGTCTTTTGGGAATTTTGTAACAAATTTCCATATGACTAAATAGGAATGCACCTTGGTTGGTTTACTCAACATGCTGGTTATTGCCCAAAAGAATATGCTAGGCAATAAAGGAAAAGAGGTAGCTTTGACGGCATCTTCCTCTGCTGGAAAGTCCAACAAGAAGAAGGGCAATAAGAAAAAGAAACCTCAGATTCCTGGTCCTTCCAAGAAAATAGCTAAACAGCAAGGGAAGACTAAAGCTGATGGAGGCAAAGGAAAGTGTTTCCACTGCCAACAGGATGGGCACTGGAAAAGGAACTGCCCAAAGTATCTTGCTTCTCTGAACGACAAGAAGGATACACCTTCGAAATGTATGTCCATATCTTATTATTTAGATTCTGATGATACTTATAGTTCATCTACAGTTTGGGTTTTAGATACTGGTGCCAGTTCTCACATTTCTTATGATATGCAGGAACTAGCAAATAGTAGTAGCTTGCATTATCGAGATGTTAGAGTCTAGATTGGCAATGGCTCAACTGTTGAAGCTTTAGCCATAGGATCTAAATCTGTTTACATGTTTGGACCTGTTATGTGTTTGGATAATATTTTATATGTACCTGATGCTTTTAAGAACATCATTTCTATATCTAGTTTGACTAGAAATGGCTATGAATTTTAGTTCACAGATGATGTTTGTAATATTTATTTTAGAAAAAAATATATTGGTTCGGGTTATATGAATGATGGTCTTTATTGTCACACCCTACCCCTCTGTAAGGCATAACATGATCCCGTAGTATACCTAATGAATTACCAAACTTCGTCTACTGATAACCCATTAAATACACTACAAGGGATTTTAAAACTTTTCTTACTTCTTTTTACAGTGGTGAGCACTTTTGACATGTATTGAAAATTTTTTAACTGAAGTGAAACAAAATAACAAATATGAGTATCAATAATTTCTTTAAAAATTTTGGCAGAGTGTCATCTGTATTTTAAATAAAATAGTTCTTCAAAAACCTGAAGAAAAAAAAGCACTTCCAATATATTTCTCAACGTGATCAACTCAGTTCAATAATCAATTTTCTAGTGTTTCCAAAAGATTAGATAAAAGAAATATGTCACAATATTTTTACAAGCCAAAATAATTTATAATTTTAGTTTACAACTGTTCAATACCAAGTACAATATATACAAACAGTGCACATACATTACAACAAAAACTAAACAATATGGTATACTCGATATACCCGGTAAAATCTCAAAATGTGGTACAAGCAGCCTACTATGCTGCTCTGTCCATCTGTCTTCCTACGACAGCAATGAAAAAGCTATCGCTGAGTAAAATTTACTCAGTGGTGCACAATAACAATTTAAAATGCGGTATGTAAAACTTTTATTGACAATTTACAATTCAAATAATTCACAATTTTTCAAAGCTCATATAACACAAATTTGATCAAACAATTGAATAACACAGTATTGCCAATCAATGACACAACTTAGGTCATGACACAAACATTTCCAAACATGCCGCGTTGTACACCATAACAAGGCATACTCACCCCACTAATCGAAATCAATGAGGGAGGTAGCTAGCTAGATAATGAGTACTCATCCACACTCACCTCAGACTGGCAAGTCAAAAAGGGAGGAATATAGTCATACTCACCCCATAAATGGAGGAGGAACATAGTAATATTGCCATGCCAAGTGTGAATCAAAAACAAATTTAAATCACAACATTTAAATATTTCTTAGAAACCACAAATCACATTTTATCTCAAAATTTCCATTTGCAAAGGAGGCAACACAATAATTTCCAAATAATATTCCCAAAGCCAAAATAATAAAAAATTATTCATAATTCATTTCTCCAAATAAATTTTCTAGTAAAAGCAGTGAATATAAAAAGTATTGTGCACAGACCTCTGATATATGCCTCTTGGCCCTGACTCAGTGTTCCTTATGCTTCTCAATATCCTTTTCAATTGAAACACACAGTTTAAAGTGTTTTAGTACTCAATGAATTTGTTTCTAACAATAAAATCCAATATTTAAATTTTTTTGGTACTATTTCCTTCAATTCATTTCATTAGTCAACCTATAATGTTGACCCTTGATGCACTCTAAGTGAGTCAATTCTTGTGACACCCCTTACCCGACTACAGTGTAGCCGAGCAACTTATGCCACTCAGTGTGCCGAGCACTCTATTTTATCTTAATTAATTTATATCATGCTTTTGAATATAATTTGTGAAATATAATTTATTTAAGCCATTTATCGAAATTATAATTTATTTGAGGTTCCGAGAATTTTATAGAAAATCCGGCAGAGTACCGGCTAAAAATAGAGAAAACAGTTCTTCGGAACCTGTGAAAAACACTTCCTATGATCATATTCAATCATCTCATCACTCTCAAACTTCAATATCAAAATCTCAACATTGTTCACCATTCATTTCTCAATCATTCATCTCATGTGATAATCATGTACAAGTCACAATTATGTATTCACTTTTCCTTTCACAAACACAATTTTCTTAACAATTCCTCTATTTGTCATTCATTCATTTCACATCATCATTAGACTCAAATCATAAATAAATTCTCACATGTGATTTATAATCACAAATTACAAGTACTTACATTAATACAAAATTATATTACATTTGTTTCAAATACACATGATAAAATAAGAGTTTAATTACAAAATTTACAAAAATCTCAAAATACAAAATGGGACCTAGTGTCCTACCAATGCACTGTGGATGGTGAGGTGACACGGACACTATGCAGAACTGTGAGCTGCCTTACCGAATCTATGGTCTACTAGGCCCTCTGTCCAAATCTTCAGTACCTACGCATTGCAAAAGCGACGCGCTAAGCATAAAGCTTAGTGGTGCCAATAATACAAGAAAATATAATATGCAAATAAAAATAATAATTTCCTTGCTATTGTGTTCATAAGAGATGAATAATTACTGACTTATTGTTTAGTCGAGGGCTAATCATGTTTTATGATATTAACTTCTTCATGCATTTCGTTAATTATTTTCTTCATGATCTTGAGCTTCTTTGTATTTTTGGTAATCATTCCTGATACTTAATTTTCGTATTTTCTTTAATAATCAGTTCAATCACAGTTATACTTTTCCATGCCCAAGTAACCTATACTGGACGACTGGACTAGATAACGGGTCGTTGGCGCTGGACACCGCGGTGCCTCGGGCCGTCATACCATGGGACGCATAACGTCAACCACGATAACGATCGGTATGGCTAAAAAGCCATGATATCACATGATCGGGCATAAAAGCCATGAATACTAGCATAAAAGCCATGAATACGGGCATAAAGCCATGAATACAGGCATAAAGCCTTTCGCAGTACTGCTAAAACAATACCCTATTGGCATGCCAAACTATCCAAACCAATCTTGTTAGGTATACTAGGGCATTTGATACTTTAAAATTCTTCAATCTTTGAATTTTAACTTTTGGTGTCACTATTCATTTCATTGGTCAACAAGAAAGTTGACTTTTGCATAGAGAATATGTACACTGACTTTGGCACTTCAAACATACCACATTTTTCATTTAAAACTTGTTGGCATTAAGCATTAATACCATTTCTAAGCTTTAACCAAGGAAAACAAAATTTTCAGTTTTTGAAACTTAACTTTACTATTCCATTAAGCACTGTTGCAGTGGGAATTTGAGGAAATGGTAAACATGAAAGTTGTTCCTTATTTTGTCTAGTTGAATTTCTTTTTTTGAATCACTCCATTTGGAGTTTTGTAGCTCAAGTTATGGCCAAAATAAGTTTACTGTTCACGTGCACTGTTCATACTGAGATTTTGGGTCTGGCAGATTTTTGGTCCAACTTTGGTCAGTAATTTGACCAAGTTAAGTTCATAATTTGGTCTAACTTTCTTCATATGAAATGTTATACCATGCCTTAGATTTTCATCGGTTTAAGAATCGCCTAAATCCGAGTTTTCTAGAGAGAGTTATAGCCATCCAAACATTACTGTTCAAATGTAAATCTGCAGAGTTGCAGGTTTGATAACTCAACTTTGTTCAACAATTTGAATGGGTTAATGGCATAATTTGGGGTATGTTTCTTCAAGAAAGTTGTTTTTCTATATCATATCTTGTTACTGTAAAAATTTCAGGTCAATTGACCATATCTACAGTGAGTTATGGCCAAATGAACAGTTACTGTTCATTTGGTCATTTCGCAGGTGTCATTGTGGTATCCGGATTGGGGCCAACTTTTGGTCCTCTTGCTTTGGCCTTTTGGGCATGGTTTCTTCAGCAAAAATGTGCCATTATAAGCCTAGTTTCATGTCCAATTGGCCAAACACCAATTGGACTTACACAGCCAAAGTTTTGGCTGTTCAAGTAGGCTGGAATCACAGCCTCCCTACTGGTTACCCTAGGCAGCCTACCAATTCAGTTTGCATCACTCTAAATCTCTTCAAATTATGGTGAACTTACCTCAAATGGTCACTAATTGACCCTTATAATGTTCACTTACCACTTCATAAGCCAAAACCAAATTTCACTCTCCAAAACCCTAGTTCAAATTCATAATTTTCACAATTTCTTTAGTTAACTCTTTCATTCTTTGTATATATATATGTATACACTTTAAACATAATCTCCAATTCACTCTAAGTCCATTAATACAATCAAACTCATTCCTTCCTAGGGCTACCGAAAATTCAAGGGATGCATACACTTAACTTTTATTCATTTAATTTATAATTTCTCACTTATTTCAAGCTTCTAACATGGAATCAAAGAAGTATATATATAAGTAGGCACTAACCTCACTTTAACCTCTTGTAGGGCAGATTTCTCCAAGCTAAAACTTCACTTTCCTTCCTTTTCTAGGCTGCCAAACACATCCCAAGAGGTAGAGGCAAGCTTTTAGTGAAGGGACTTAGGGTTTTATAGTGCAAATTCATGGGAAAATGGAAGTAATTAAAGAAAACTTCCATGGAGGGTTATGGAGGAGAGGATCACATTTTGAAGAAGAAGATGGCTGCTTGTTTTTGGTCTTCCTTGGTCTTTATTTATCTCTTTTATTAATTAGTCAAATGGTTACTTAATTGTGATTGGTTATGGCTTTTAAATGACATCATCAAGATGTCATAAATTGCTTTTTATTTCATTTTCCTTTTCTTTTATCCACTACTCATTTCCAATTTCATTTTTAGTAATGTTTATTCATATTTTATGTCATATTAATTATTTACTTAACTGGACAAGTCGGCCAAAAATCACCTCTGAAGGCGAAATAACCAAAATGCCCTCCATTTGGCTTAACGGGTCAAAATTGTCTGTACCGATTGAAACATTTTTCTAAATATTTTCTTGGCATTCTAATGCCATAGGAACCTCAATGACCCTTCTCTGGAGTCCCAAAAATTATTTTATGAATTTTTTCCTGGGTCTAGGGCTCCTCGTTGCGAGAACCGCAACTTACCTCTGGTTACCCATCGCTTGGGCACCGGCTCATTTGACTTGGTTGTATTTTATTTCTAAAATTTTTACTAAATTTTTCTTATTAATATTTGAGTTAATTATGGTTCCTGACTTTAGTTTAAATATTTTTCCGGACGTTCTAGCTGTCCGGACCTACACCGGTCACCGGAACAATATAATGTACGGAGTTGCTACCGGGAGGGTGTTACAATTCTAATGTTACCAATATGTCACATTTTATAGCCCTTTAGTGTTGGTATATATTACCAATTTCATTTCCAAGTATATTGCATTTTATTGCAATTTACCAGATTTCGGTGTACTATTTTGACCTAGCTGAACAATCTAGTTCCCTCGGTTTTGCGGGTTTTGGTCTAAACTAAAAACTTGTAGGTCTATGTCTTATTGTACGCGGGGCAAAATTTTAGGTCATTCTGAGTTGTATAGTCCAAGATATGGTCAATTTACCAATGCTGGACAGAATGCACTAAAATGGTAAGCTTAGGTCATTTTCATTTCAGCCAATTTTGATACCCGAACTTGTGCAAGCTATTTGGCTTTGTTCTGGCCATTTCTGGGCTTTGGTGTCTTCATAAGAATTGTAAATCTATGTCTAAACTATTCATGGTAAAAATTTCAGGTCATTTGGACTTGTTTTAAGTTATGGTCAAAATACTAACTGCTGCCCAAATGGTCAATTTTCAGGCTTTCAAGTCACTAATCAGAATTTAGTCATTTTTCAAGTCACCTTCTAGGCAGAATTTAGGTAAGCTTCCTTCATGAAAGTTGGCACATTTTGTGCCTAGTTTTACCTCGAATTGGTCTCATACCAATTGGAGTCACACACTTAAGGTTCTAAGCTAAAGTGTACACTACCCTAGTACACATTATTCAACACTTACCAATTACACATTCAATACTTACCAGGTTTACCTTTCATGCCAATTCTGATTTGGTACCATAACATTAACACACTTTACATCACATTTTGGTCATTTTGAGCAGCTTGTAACCACTCTCAATATACACATTATAACTCAGAATTTTCAAAGTCCAATTACCACAATTTAACCACATGAACATACCTCATTTACATATCCAAATCCAAACAATTATTCACATACACATGCTGCCACCATAAGCAACATAATTCAACAAATCATTCCATGAAACTACCCATTTCTAACCACAATTAAAAGTTGCTGAATTACCCCATTGAACATTTCTTCTTCAAATTGCTTTCAAGCTTCCAAAACCATTTGCACCATTGCACATACTCTTAATACACATTGTGTAAATCATTTCTATACACATAAACACTTACATCAACATCTTAAACTACCATTAACAAGTAAAAACAAACTAAATATGCTGAGTTCCCATGGCTGCCGAAATGGTGTACCACCATTAAGTCATCAAACTTCAAAACTTCTTCCACAAAACAACTCACCACAACATCCACTCAAAGTTTAATAAAACATGAATGGAAAATACACACTTACCACCTTTGAAGCTTGATCAAAACTTCGCTAAACCTCCTTAAAATTGCTACCAAAATCTTCCTTGCAAGGTGAGGATTAACTTTAAAGAAGGGACTTAGTGGAAACGATAGCTCAAAATGGGTTGCATAGAGCTTGGAAGATTTCGACTATGGAGTTTTTCTCCCAAGGGACTTCGACTGGTTGGCTCAAGGAAGAAGATGAAGGAATCTTCTGCCACAAATCTGATTAATGGTCCACTTTGAAGATGTTAGTGGAGCACTAAGATAATTTTTAATATTTGCTTAATCAAATTTTTCATAATTCCCACATTTAACCTCTTTTCTTTCACTATTTAAATTATGGACCACCATTTTAATTTTCATGGTATTTTCAAAGTTTAATATCATTTATTTTTAATGGAAATTTAGGTCAAAAGGCAACTTGGGGTGTCAATTGACCACAATGCCCTTATTCGTGTTACTTTTCAGTTTTTTTGATAACACCGATTTTATCCGTTTCTCGATTTTTCTTTTTTCTTTGTAATAATTATTTAATTTTTCTTTGACATTTATAATACCATTTATTTTCAATAGCTATTTATTTAAGTCCAAAAAATATTTTCTAGGGTTCCCCGAGGTCCAAAGCTAGTCAACGGCCCACGTCGTAACTTCTCGGTGCGGTTACCCATTGGTACGGTTTTTATTTCGTTTAGCTTAGTTTCATTTTCTCTCTTTTATTTTTCTTGTATTTTCCTCTATTGTATTTCAATACCTTATATCTCCACACTAATATATAAATATAATTCCTGGCATCCTAGCTGTCCGGACAGACACTGGTCATCGAAACAGTAGAACGCACTACCGAACATAGGGGTGTTACATTTATTATTTGGATAATAGTGACAAACACAAAATGAATGCAAGTGATCTAAATGAATGCAATGCTATGGTGAAAATTAACTCTAGTTTAAAATATATTTGGCACTTAAGGTTAGGTCTTGTTGCAGAAGATAGGATTGCAAAACTAGAGAAAATGGGGATTCTATCCCCATTGGGTTCTGAACCTACTCCAACCTGTGAATCCTGCCTTCAGGGCAAAATGACTAGATCACCCTTTGTTGGACAAGGACTAAGAGCTAAAAATATTTTAGAGCTAATACATAGTGATTTATGTGGTCCATTTAAAGAAAAGGCTAGAGGCATTTTTCATTATTTTATTACCTTTACTGATGATAAATCAAGGTTTGGGTATTTGTATTTGATGAAATACAAATATGAGTCATTTGAAAAGTTCAAAAAAATTAAATTTGAAGTAGAAAATCAAACAGGAAAAAGTATTAAAGCTCTTCGATAAGATCGTGGAGGTGAATACTTGAGTACTGAATTTGATGAATACTTGAGAGAGCATGGCATTATTTCCCAGCTGACTGCTCCAGGAGCACCACAGTTGAATGGTGTATCTGAAAAGAGAAATCGTACCCTATTGGATATAGTACGTAGTATGATGAGCTATACTGATATGCCAATCACTTTTTGGGGATTTGCATTAGAATCAGCTTTGTATATTCAGAATAGGATTCCATCAAAATTAGTATCTTCCACACCTTATAAGATATGGCATGGAAGAAAACTAAGTCTTAAGCATGTTAAGATTTGGGGTTGTCCAGCTTATGTTAAAAAGCTGAACACTGATAAATTGGAAACCAGATCAAAAAAGGGTCGATTTGTCGGATATCCAAAAGATAGTTCTGGATATTATTTTTATTTGCCTACATCACAAAAGGTTGTGATAAGTAGAGATGCCACATTTCTTGAACAACAGTTTGTTCAAGAAGGAGGCAAAGGAAGGCAAATAGAGTTAGAAATGGAGAATAATGACCAACCAACAGATCAGATGGATATAGATCCATCTAGTCAACATACACCTATTGATGAAACATCTACAACTATTACTCATAGAACAATCAGAGTATCTCACCCACCAGTGAGATATGGTATCCTTCATGAAGAAGAACAAGAGTTGTCTACTCATGAAATAGTAAATCATGGAGATGATCCACTTACCTATGAATAAGCTATATCAGATATCGACTCATCAAAATGGATTGATGCTATGAAATCCGAGATTGATTCCATGTATAAGAATCAAGTTTAGGATCTTGTTAACCCACTTGAAGGTATTGTACCTATAGGAACAAATGGGTTTTCAAGAAGAAAATTAGTTCTGATGGAAAGGTAGAGACCTATAAGGCAAGGCTAGTAGCGAAAGGGTTTCGCCAAAGGCAAAGAATCGACTATGAGGAGACTTTCTCGCCTTTAGCCATGCTTAAATCAATTAGGATTCTATTAGCAATAGCTGCATACTATGATTATGAGATTTAGCAGATGGATGTCAAAACAGCTTTTCTGAATGGATACATTGAAGAAAACATTTTCATGGAACAACCTAGGGGTTTTGAATCTTAAGATGGTTCCAAGGTATGCAAGCTAAAGCGATCCACTATGGGTTGAAACAAGCTTCAAGGAGTTAAAACATCCATTTTGATAAAGCCATTAAGTCATTTGGTTTTATCAAAAATGAGGATGAGCCATGTGTATATAAGAAGATTAGTGATAGTGCCGTTACTTTCCTTATCTTATATGTGGATGACATTTTGTTGATGGGTAATGACACAAGTATGTTGACAACTGTAAAGGTATGGTTGTCAAATACATTCTCCATGAAAGACTTAGGGGAGGCAACCTATATTCTTGGGATTTGCATCTATAGAGATAGAGCAAAAAGAATAATTGCTTTATCCCAAAGTCTATACTTGGAAAAGGTGTGAAAGAGGTTTAACATGCTTGATTCCAAGAGAGGATTGTTACCAGTGAGACATGGTATCCACCTTTCTAAAGAGATGTCTCCAAAGAAACCTAAAGAAAGAGATAAAATGGCCAGGATTCCATATGCTTTGGCTATTGAAAGTTTGATGTATGCAATGTTGTGTACTAGGTCGTATATCGCATATGCTATTAGTTTGACTAGCAGGTATCAATCCAATCCAAGTTTGGAACACTGGATAGCTTTCAAGAATATCCTTAAGTACTTGAGAAGAACTAAGGATTTATTCTTGATATATAGAGGTGGAGACTTGCAATTGGATGGTTATACTGATTCTGATTTCCAATTAGATATCGATGATAGAAAGTCTACCTCTGGGTATGTGTTCATTTGTAATAGAGGTGCAGTCAGTTGGAAGACTTCCAAACAGAGCACGACTGCAGATTCCACTACTGAGGCTGAGTATATTGCTGCATAAGATGCTGCAAAGGAAGCTGTTTGGATAAAGAAATTCGTGATCGAACTTGCAGTAGTTCCTTCCATTGAGTCAGTAGTTTCACTTCACTATGACAACAATGGAGCAGTTATACAGGCTAAGGAACCCCAGTCTCACCAGAAATCCAAACACATAGAAAGGCACTATCACATTATGAAAGAAATAGTTGCGCGAGGCGATGTAGCCATGCCGAAAATAGTACCAGCTGAAATCCATCTGATTTATTTACTAAGCCTATGTCACAAACTCAGCTAGACCGACATCTTGAGAAGATGGGTCTAAGTTATTGTAATGAATGGCTCTAGTGCTAGTGGGAGATTGTTAGCAGTATGCCCTAGAGCATATCATTTAGTATGTATTTTGTACATGTTTTTATTAATAAAAGGCATTTTCACTTTTTTGTTTACATAATATATTTATGTGTAATAGAAAAGGTCCATTGATATTTTGTTAGAAATTCTATTTTTATGTTATTAAGAAAATGAGTGACAGTATTTCTAGCACAAAGTATCATAAATTTGTTCACAATCGAGGATACTTCACAATAAGGACATGACTTATCCAGAAAGATTATAATCATGTTTATTCCCAAGTTATTTGTATGAGATGTAAATAAGATGGAATGGTGAGTCTCATGCCATATGACAAACATGATAGGCACTTATACATGATAAGTAGGCCGAACCAGTGACATTTATGACAAGCACATGGAGTTTACTCCTGTCAATGTATTGTCATAAATCATATCAGTGCATATAATATTTAAACCTAAGATAGCACAGTTATCTTGTATATAGGTGGTTTGAGTTTGATACTGCTTTCATACTTATACTGTGTATGGGTATATGGGCATGTGTTGGCTCCTACTAGTTATATATAGAGGTAGGTGTTGATCAAGATGGAATCTGTTCCTCTAAGTAAATAGGGATAAAATTCTATGTTCATTTAATTGTCCTTGATGTTTCAAGTTCCTGGCCAGAGCAGATAGATTTAATCAGAAAAGAGTTTCTGATGAGAAAATCTTTTTAATCAAGAACTGGAATTAAAAGAGAACATAATATTCATAGCAAATGGGGTTTGACATAAGCTATGACTCCAGCTTGAATTGGGATTTTGTAACAGAGAAATTCTAGTGCATGGTAACATATGATTATAGGTTCATTTAATGTAAACCTTATTACTAATTGGGTGGCAATGGCATGCTATGCTAGGTGTTAACCATGGTCTATATGGTGCATAAAATGATTTAGAGAAATCATTTATGGTAAGAAAGAGTTCTGATGATATGAAGAGTTGATATAATGTCTCATTGCCAATTAGTGATGAGCCTAGTAAGTCACACACATACACAAGTAATCACCAAATTAAATATAATTTAATTAATTAATTAAGGAGTTTAATTGATTAATTAAATAGGTTTGGTTTGCAATTAGATTGCAAAGTCCCTAGCATGGCTTGAAACCAAATCTAGGTTATTGGATGTATAGTATAAGTTTAATTTATATTTGAAGTGTTTAAATATGAATTTAATTAATGACAAATTAATTAATAGAGTTTAATTAATTAATTTATATTTGATATAAATTGATTAGAAGAAGAAAAAAAATTATTTTGGGTTGAGAACTTAAAATTAAGACACATGGGTATTTTGGTCATTTCACAGGGTGACATGTGGCACCATGAGATGGTGACACATGACACTATACATAAGCTTGCCATATGTCTTTTAATCATATAAGATGATCAAAGTAAAGATTAAATATAGGTTTGACACTTGGCACAATGTTATTGGGTCAATTAAACCTAGAGCTAATCAAAAGGTAACATGTGGCAAGGGTTTTAAGTGGTGACCTAGCTATATAATGTGTTGTTATGAAAAGAAAAAATAACAAGCTGCTCATTCTCTTTGGTGCCGCCACCTTTGGCTGCCTCTCCCTTCTCTTCTTTTTCATCTCTCATCAATTCAAAGAGATTAGCAAATAATCTCTTGAATTAAAAATACTAGAAATCATTTCTAGTGTCCTGTTTACATCTGTAATCTCTCAAAATGCAAAACTTAATTTTCTAATTCATAGAAAAAGCTTTAGAAGCTGTTCAAGGGCTGCCATTGCTGATCTTGGTGTGGACAAGCTAGAGGGACAACATCTGGTGTCCTCGACGCATCCCAAAGGTGCCAAATACATTGCAGTGCATCAAAAGATTAGTGCACTTATTCTTAATCTAATCTAGGATTCTAATGAATTAATTTGTTAATTCTAAAATATTAAATGGCATATATAGATCAAAAAATATATTAAAAGAGTTTTAATATGCTGTTTATCATTGAAATCAAATAGATAAAAATAAATCTTGCATAATGCATGTGACCCTATATGAAAAAATTTTGAATTTCAATGATCTAAACTTATGTTTTTCATGCTTTCGCTCCTTCATGGTTGACACCTAGCATAGCATGCCATGGTCACCGAATTAGTAATAAGGAATACCTTGAATATGAACCCTTAATCATATGTCATCATGTACTAAAATCCTTCCGTATTATGTCCCAATCCCATTAAGGGTCATGGAAGAGTCAAACCCCTTATCATGGAATCTTATGCACTCATTTGAAATCTGATTCTTGATATATAAGACTTTGCCATCAGGAAACACTTTTCCTGACAAAGTTATCTGTCCTTGCCAGGAACTTAATCTTGTTAAGAACAACTCAAATCCGCATAGGACTTTTAGCCCTGTTTACTCAAGGCTATGGATCCCCTCTTGACTAAACACTTGTCCCAATATATAAGTAATCTAAGTCAACACACACCGAAATATCCATACATAGTACAGATATGTAAGTGATATCAAACTCAAACCACCAATATAAGAGACAACCGTGTCATCTCAGGTCTGAGGATTATATGCACTAGTTTGACACAGATAACATTTTATTGACTCGAGTAGTAAACACCATATTTATGTTATATGTACGTCACAAGTTCGACCTAGTCATCTCATAAGTGTCCATTGTATTTATCCCGATATCTCATATCAGAAGGTATGAGACTCACCATTCTATATACATCAGTATCTCATGATGATCAATGGAGATAAAAAGCGATGACAACTCTTTGGATATAATGTGCCCACCAAAATATCCTTTAGCTGTGAACTCTGATTTATAGCAAATGTCTCATATATTCTGTCACTCATATTCTTATCTCATAAGAATAAAATATATAACATATTGCTAATGGACAACTTTAAATAAACATGATATTAAACATACACAACATTTAAATGAAATGTTTATTGCCATCAAAATATATACAATGTTATTTACAAGTTACAAGATTGGTGCATGCTCTAGGGCATACACAACTACCCTTTATCTAGCAACTCCTCAGAGAAAACATCTGAAAAATCACATACAATGGGTATGTCGTGAAGGTCAGGCCTAGCTTTCCTAGTATCAACTACATGTGATAGGTAAGCTTCACAACCCTTTTTTATTAACCTCCTTGTAGTAGTGGCTGATATAACATTAGATAGATAATCCGTCCTTTCCCCCATAACTGTGATCTCCTTATTATCAGGAGTCCTCAATGTGATTCTCTTTAAATGGCAATCTACCATAGATTGGTGATGTGACAGCCAATCCATCCCCAAGATCACACCAAACTCAAAAATAGGTAGCTTAATAAGGTCTGCCAAAAACACATACTCCTGAATCCTCAAGGAACAACCCTTATAAACCTTATTCACCATCACACTATGGCCTAAAGGGTTAGTAACTAGAATGTCCTGCTTAATGGTTTTAACCCTTAAACCCTTTTCTACTGGGATGGCAGTGCACATGTAAGAATGAGTTGAACCTGGGTCTATCAATGCATGCGCGACGGAGTCAAAGAGAGAAAATGTACCAACTATGATGTAACACCCTCACATTGAACAATTCTATACATTCTACTGTTCTGAAGACTAGTATCTGTTCGGACAATCAGAATATTTAGAACCATTTTTAAGCCATCTAGAAAAGCCATAAATAAAAATAAATAGCAATTACATAGAGGTAAAATGGAAATAAGAAAAACAAAGAATAATCAGTTAAATGAGCCGAGGCCATAGTGATGGGTGACCGAACCGGAAAGTGACTGCAAGCTCAGTTGCTACCCTGATTTTGTGTGGGACCCTATGGCACCTCAAGCCTAAGGAAAATTGTGAAGTTAATGGTAGTGTGAAAATCACTGAAAAGAATAGAGAACCAGTTTGAAAAATTGAGTCTTGATTCAATAAGCAACCTTGTGCTATTAGAAAAATTGATTAGACCGATAAGGGCCAATTTGGTCAATTTACCCTTAGAAGTGACTCTTGGCCTAAATGTCCATTAAAATGTAGGAAATTAAAATTGTGAACAATAATTAAAAACATGAAGAGTTGTGGAAGGAAAGGAAAAAGAAAAGAAAAGAAAAGAAAAATTCAAATTAAAGGGGTTATGACATCATCCTAGTGATGTAAGTGTCGACACCATATTTTGGCCGATCCCCGAAATCAACAGACTTTGAAATCAATCCCCAGCACCAAGTCTCCATTACTGATCTCTCTTCAAACAGACCAAACCAACACTAAGTCTCCAGGTCGCTTAATTCATTACTGATCTCTCAAACCAATTATCGAGTCACCTCGCCAACCGATCACATTTCTGACCTCCATTTTATAAATATGGTGGATAATCGTTAAATGAAGTTAAGGTTTCAATTCGGTCTGATCTCCGTTGTGGATAATTGTTTAATAAAATTAAGGTTTTAATCCGGCTTGATGTTGCTTCCAATCTTAAGTGTCCAAATCAGGTTTCCAATTTCAACAATCTTAAGTCCCGTGCGGTGTTTGTTCTCAGCCGATCTCATGCTTACAATGTTTTTCCGACCTCTTATACTTAGATTAATAATCACTTTTATGTTTGATGTTCTAATTGGTTTAGACAGTCAGGCGTTTGTACAAGTTAGATACTTTCCGATCACATCCAGTCATTGAACAAAAGAGAGAATTTCATTTCTTTTCAAAATAAAATACAAGTCATTCGGCTGGAGGATCACTCCCAGCCTGTTCTACATTTCGCTCACCTCTCTATCTCCCTCAGCTTCCTCCTTGCTCTCCTCTTCGTCTTGGGGAGCTAAGTCCATCATCCAGGAAAAGTCCTCCTCGGGATAATGCTTCTTGAGCTCAGCCAAAAGGTCCCCGTGGGTATTCACATAAGCACCGGCCTCCCTCCTCACTGTCTCTTCTTCTTTTGTTCTGAGTTCTTCAGTGAGGTGAGCGTCATCAGCAGCTCGAAGCGCCCGAGCTTCTCCAAGAACATGAGCTTGCTCAGCCGCTTCCTGACCCACCTTTTGGATCTCCTGCTTTAAATGATGAGCCTTTTCCCGGACGATATGTTGGTTCACCAAACTCTCCATGCTCAGGCTCATAGTCTGGGTCAGGATATCGTCGAGACTATTCGGGGTCAGCCTATTCTGATCCTCGTGAAGGCAGATGGAGGCCCCCAAAACCTAAGCTAAACCCGGATTCTCTCGAACAGTTTGGTTCTTCTCCAAGGAGTGAATCAGGACTTGAGTGCAGCGGGAAAGGGTCCTTGTAGGAGGTTGGGAAGGACCCCCTTCCGCACTCAGAGCAACCGTTGGAGGTGGTGGTTCTTCTTATAGAGGAGGAGACCGGATCACATCTATTTTAGGAATCGGCGGTCTCGAGGGTCGGGACGAGCCTCCCTGCATCTCCTCTGGATTGTGCCTTGGCGTCTAAGAGGCCTCAGCGCTCTTCATCTTTCGCACTTTTTTGGAGACCTCTCTCTTCTGCATTCGGCTCTCTTTGGAGGCCTCGCCGCTCGCCATGCCTGCACAAAGAAAAGTCAGTGAGTTCGCTATGGCTCAGAGATCAGAGATATAGAAAGTACCGAAGCTGAGGTCAGAGAGCTGAAGCCCGCATTCTTCCCCGGTAACCAGCCGCATCATCCAATGATGCAGTTCGGCCGTTACCGCATCTAGACAGGAGAACTTCTGATTGGCCGCCTGATCCTTTAACTCCATCATCATTGCACCCTCTTCCCTACTCAGGGCGATGTGCTTCGGAAGTGATGGGCCCAGATGCAATCAGCTATGCGGGAAACCCTCAAAACCGTTCGAAATCTTGCTTCTCAGGATAAAGAAGCGATTCTTCCAATTCTTTAGTGAGGAGGGCAGATCGGTAAAGAGCCCACAATGCGATTTCGCTTGAAAGAACCAGTACTTGTCATCCTTTCGATGAGTTAGCCTATGTAGCTCGGCGAATACCTTCACTGTAGGACTGAGTCCCTTAGCTCGGAAAAGGCCTCTAAAGGCTACCAGGATCCGCCATGAGTTCGGATGTACTTGGGCTATACATACTTGGTGGAATTTCAAATTTTCCTTGAAGAAGTCATCAAGAGAAAACTGTAGCCCGGCTTCTAATTGCTCTTCATATACCATGATCATATCATTTTCTTCGAAGAAGTGATCGGCTTGGAGATCGCCATGGCATCTGATAAGCTCGTATGAGTCGGTCCAAATATTGTATTCTTGGCTAATCGTCTGCAGATCGGTTTCTTGAAGGATGGACGGCAGCTCATCCACGGGGAGGCTCTCTCTCCCTGAGGAATGCATTCATCTTGAGGATGCCGCTTGACCATGGGCTGAAACGGAGGTCATAGGAGGTTCAGATCGCCCTCTTGGTCCGACCACCTCAACCTCATCTGACCACCACGAGACATGAACGGAAGGGGGGTTCGCCGCTCTCTAAGCCTTGGCGCCACTCATTTTCGAAGAAAAGAGAAAATTTAACCAAAAGAAAGATCAAAACCCTTACCGGAGTGTGATTGGTGTCAGAAGAACTTGAAGAAAGGAGAGAATTTTGGAATCGCTCACGAGATGCTAAAAAGACATAAGGGAGCAACTGGCTGACCCATCCCCTATTTATACCTGTCTGAGCATTTAATGCTCACAGTGTCCCAAGCGGCACATCAGTTAGCGGGATTCGCTAGCTTTTCTAACACGTCACAAGAACATTCCAGAAACTCCATAAATAAATAAGGGGAGATCGACTAGTTAAAGATCGGTGAATTAAGATAAATGTTCAGAATTACATATCAGCTAAGGGCTATTCAGTTAGGAATCGGATAGATAAACACATTTAGAGATCGGAAAAAGATCATATTAGGAAGATCGAAAGGGATGGGAGATCGGAAAGCAAAGAGAGAATAAGACAACTTCCAATAACTGTCGTCATAATCAGAGCCGAGGTAGTTAAAAGCGTTGCAGACGAGATCAAATCTCCACCGCACGCCTCATTTGCAGAACCACCCAAATTGCTGACAGGTGCTAGGATATGTCATGATAGTTCTGTACTTCTCGATCTCCACTGTTGATCTTACTTGTAAGGACAAGCCCAGAGCCCTTAGATCAAAGAGAAGACAATAAGACCAGCGCCTTTATTCCCAACCCTCAGATCTCCCTTGATAAGAGGATTTTGAGTCGTTAGATTAGAAAAGAAAAAGGACAAATGTTCAGAATAGGATCTCAGCCATTCATTTTGATTCTCTTCAATTCTCAGGCGTCAGATCGTGTCCTTTAAAATCCAAACCTTCCATTTCCCTCAAAGGAAATCCTGACCCTTCATCGAGAGCCCCCGGTCCCTATAAATACCTGCATGAAAACTGTTAAAAAAAGAAAGGAGAACAAAAGAAAGGGTAGTGATTATAGTGGAAAGGCTTTGAAAATTGATTCAGTTTTTCTACTCTGCTATTTTTAAGCTTTCAAAATAGAAAAAACTTCAGAAACTAGTTTTCTAAAGTATTTTCTTTGAAGGAGTATTGGACACTGAAACTCTTCATTTTCAGTTTGTTTATTACTCTGCAATACCCTCTCTTAGCTTCAGTTCTGTTTTCATCATCTTTATATCCACTCTTACTTTCCAAGCTCAATCTCATTCAAACCCGATCATTGTCATTTCGGTTCGACTGCATTTTAACTTGGTACTCTTCATTACAAGGCAAGCATTAGTCCCCAGGCTATTAGCAAGCAGCTCTACCATATTTGTGACTCCATAGTTAGCTCGATAGATTCAACTCCCCTAGGTGAGCATCTGAACCATTGTTTTATCAAGCTTCTTTATTTGTTTTCATGTTAAAGAGTTTCACGAGGGTGTTTATCCTCTTGAGTTTACCTTTATTACATCAGTTCATGTTATTTGTTTGTTCTTAGCCTTATTATCTTTCAAATATGGGTGTTCTGGTAACATATAGGTAGTTTAATAAAGGTTGATAGCCGTATTTTGATACGAGAGTTTCTTTAGAATAATAAAAGTTTGGATAATAAATCGGAGGAAAATTCATGGAGTCGAACTATTAAACAAGCTCAGGATTTAGCTTGGCATAATGGGGGATCGAGGTAAGATCGGATCCAGGCCAGTAAGGGAAAAGAGATCGAACATGGCATACCAAAAGTACTAGTAAGGCGATCACAAAGGAGGTCAGAAGAGATTCAGTCTGGCATCCTTTCCTTAGCTATAAGGTGCCAATGGCCTAAAAGAAAGCCTTATTCGGGTCCCCGGCGTCTTCGGATGCCAGAACCCTTAGTCTTAGATTCTCATGATTTGTAATTGTAATCAAATTTTAGGAGGCCGGGGAGAGTTCTTACCCGATCCTCACTTAAATGAAAAAGGAGATCGGAGAAGAGTTCTTATCCGATTTCTCAACCAAAAATTTTGAAGAGATCGGAGGAGAGTTCTTATCCGATTCTCAATTAAAAATTTTAATAAACGTTTAAAGAGAACGGAGGAGAGTTCTTATCCTATTCTCAATCAATTTTTAATATATTTAAGAGATCAGAGGGGAGTTCTTATCCGATTCTCAATCAAAATTTTAATAAATATTAAAGAGATCGGAGGAGAGTTCTTATCCGATTTTCAATCAAATTTTAATATATTTAAGAGATTGGAGGAGAGTTCTTTTCCGATTCTCAATCAAAATTTTAATAAATATTTAAGAGATCGGAGGAGAGTTCTTATCCGGTTCTCAATCAAAAATTTTCATAAATATTTAAGAGATCAAAGTAGAGTTCTTATCCGATTCTCAAATCAAATTTTAATAAATATGCGAAGATCGGAGGAGAGTTCTTATCCGAGATTCCCTGCTAAAACTTTAAGCAAATTATTCCTAGATATCGGGAGAGGGTTTTACCCTGGGTTCCCTCGAATTCAAACTAAAATAACACATTACGCAAAGTGATCCCCCAAAGTAAAACAGCTACGCAACTCACTAAGGGTTGTCTCATGTACTTATGTATCTGGGGAACCCGAATCAGTGAAAAATCAAATTTTCTCTTTTATCTAAGGGATTAACATCGTCATTCTAACCACCCCTAACTTCTGATTTTATTTTGTAAGGAGCATAATGTTTAATCTGTTTACCCTCATAGAGGGACGAGGCGGGGTGCCTAACACCTTCCCTGCCCGTATATAGACCCTGAACCTAGAATCTCTGCTTCGAAGTGGTTTCTTTTGATTTACTTTTTGTGCAAATGGTTTCCTTTAATTTCCCTCAAAATTAAAGTGGCGACTCCTCACTCTTTCCCGCTTCGGTGAGTGTTCGTCCAGGCAACCGCAAAACACCTTGCGACAGCTTGGCGACTCCATTGGGGAAATGGTTAACCCCGGTCCAGTGGTCCAAAAGCATATTTAATTTTACGATCAAACCGTAGTTAGGTGGGCTTAGTTTACAAAATTCCATATGTTAATTATTGTTATTTTTGCTAATCGTTTTGCTCATCTTGATTGTCTTATCCCCCACAGCACTCTCCGTCTAAAAAAGGAAGAAGGAAAAATTCCCCCATACTGGGAAGAGGTAAAGGTGTCCCTTCACACACTGAACACTCACACAATGTCCTCGCACACTCCAACCCTATACCCGGGCTTTCTTACCCTTTTAAGAAATAGGAGGGAGTCATGTAGCAGTACCTGTGGGTTTTACCCCGTTAGTATCTGTGAAGGCTTCTGCTCAGATTGAAACTCATTCTATTTACTGTGATACCCGTGGAACTCTCCCATTAGTATCATGGGGATAGAATGGGGCTCTACTGTTTGCAGTAGGGGCAGTCTAGGAACTTGTGGCTTTTAGAAAATTAGACCTTGAGCTAAACTATCACAATAGCTGGAAGCCATAGCAAACTACCTCATAAGATAGAACTATCCAATTAGGTAGCACCTATCCGGTACCAGGATTCTCCCTATTTTAGGACAAAAGGGATATACTTGCTCTTACCCTGCACTATTTATGTTTTCTTATGTTCTTATTTTTGTGGGTAATCTTGGGTCATACTGTTAGGAGGATCTACACATTTTCCTACCTTGACAAATGTGTAAGTGTTACCCCCCCCCCCCCAACAGTATAATTCAAAATTACCTGAATTTATCCTGCTAACAAGTTTCCTCCACAGGCATCACTGAGTTAGGATCTGTAAAAGAATAAGCATCATTTTTAACATAGCATCTTCGAGTCAGTCAGCGGAAGAAGTTCCTAGACAAGAACAAAATGCTAAACCGTGGTCCAGACCGCCTCATAGTTCAGTGCCCCCACAAAGTGATGTCACCAAGGCAGATACTAGCCCACTGCCTCCATTAGACCTAAGTAAGGTTGAGGTCAGAATGATCGATCTCGAGGGTCTATCTAGTAGTTGGAGATCGCTTCCCGATCACGTCAAGGCAAAGTTTGAGGAAAGATATGAGAGGATTGCAAACTTGATACGAGTCAAAGTCCAAGTTTCAGCATTAAAAGCCATGCTGTCAGTTTGGAACCCCAAGTATGGAGTATTCCCCTTCAATGACATTGATACAACCCCCACTATGGAAGAATATCAGGCACTGCTAGAAATTCCTTATGTGGCGTAGAATCGGATCTACCTACACTTCGAGCATAGGCAGACCTGGAAACGGTTTACGCATATGTTAGGGATTCCCCCAGAGGAGGCAAAAGCAAGAGAAACTGTCAAAGGAAACATGCATGGATGGTATTGGACTTACCTCAAGAAGTGGTTGGATCAATACATCCTAGATAAACAATGGGAGCAAGCTTCATTAGCGCTAGCTTTAGGGATCTATGGCTTGATCTTGTTCCCTAGGCCTTCGAGAATTATAACCTACAGTGTAACGAAAATGTTTTGGGCTGTAAAAAAACAAAAGATCAACCCAATACCGGCAATCCTTGCAGAGACTTTATTGACCCTTACTTACTGCAGACAACAAGGCAAGGGATCCCTTAAGTGCTGTTCTCAATTGTTGTACCTCTGGATCATCAGTCACATGTGTCCTATGGAGACAAAGGGGTTAACTTGCTATATTGACCAGCCTCTTATTGAGAAAATGACCAAATTAGTAATCAGCCCAAAGGATGAGTTGCTGTGGCAAGAATGGATTCTGAGCTTCAACAGCCATGATTACTGTTGAAAGAAATTGTGGACATCGGGTCAACCTATTTTGTTCAGCACAGGGGGTAATCAATCAGTTTCTCTAATCGGAGTGACCGGGTACACAAGTTACGTCCCAGCATTGGTGATGAGGCAGTTCGATTCAACCTAACCCACAATCAGTATTGAAGAATACCATCAGGGTCTCTACTATCATGAGCTTGATAATAAAGAAGAATTGAAAATAGCTCGCAAATCCTGGGAAAATATCACTGTGACGGAAAGGTCGTCTAAAGGTCCGAGCGCCACGGGCGACTATCTTAAATGGAGAGCCAGCAAGGATCAAGGTCACCTAACTGCCGATTCAACCAAACCCGAAGGCAGTGGCCCCCATTAAAACATCCTTTCTGAAGAAGCTACCGCTCGTTTGGCCGACTCTCTATAAAAGGCGAATACCGAAAATTCGCAATTACAAGAACGAATAAAATAATTAGAGGACCAACAGTAGATCCTCAAAGAAAAGTAAGAAGGCTCAGGGAAGAGGTAATGATCGAAAAGATAGGCTTTGAAGAGCAAGAAACACGATGGGAAAGGGAAAAGAGCTCTTTCCAAGCTACAATGAGAGAGGTAGAAGTCCGGAATAGTAGGCTCTAAGAGAAAGTATAATACCAAGAGATACTCATGGAAGAATACAAACAAGAGGGGAAAAAGACGAAGCTTGAATTAAAGGAGCAAGCACGGCTTATCAATGATATTTTAAAATAATGTGCTAAAGAAAGAAAGGAAAAAGAAAGACAAGCTACTCTCTATCAAAAGCTAAGAGAAAATATTGACCAGCTGGAGAGCATGATAGCACAAGGGAAACAAGAACTCTTGCCGGAATCCAAGTATGCCATGAAGCCGTTCAACCCCGCCAGACAAGAAGAAAGGCTTTATGAGTATCTCAAAAAGTGTCATTACATTATAAAGAGTCTCCCTGAGCCCAGGCCAATGTAAAGAGTGCTATGTATGAACTATTCGATTAATGAAATAACTTTGGGCCATTGTTTAGCAAAATTGTGAATGAATAGTATGACTCCCGTAGGAACCACCCTCACTAGGGTTATGCGAAAAGTTGGATGCGCCATATGGACAAGTATCATAAATACACATTCAATCCAGTCATTCACCGTCAGACTATCGAAGGATGCCATTGATGCAATTATTCTTCTGTAGATTTCATTCTTGGCTCTAAGATGCCACCGTATCCTTTGTCCAAACCAGGACCCTTTTAATTTTTAACAAAATTCAAAATTCCCTAAAAGGTTTTTTTTTTTACTCCCCATAGAAAATCAACATTGCTTCAAGCAAAGCAAGTCTGACCAGACACGCAGTTCAACCAAGACGAGTGTACTTAACAAGGTCACAAACAAGAAGGCTAATGGAAGACCAGGAACAAGTCCATAACCTACAAGGACAAGTGTCCGAATTGAAAGATCAAGTCTCAAAGCTGATGAGACTAATGAGGGAAATGTCCCAAAATAAGCCTGCATCAGAGCCCAACTTACCACTACCTCCCCCACCTCCTAGAATAATTGATTCTCATCATGCTTCAACCTCTTTCACCTTTCAGCCACCTATCCCGGATCCGACAATCACTGTCAATCCGGTTCCCCTGAATAATGACCCACCCTTCTCCTATTACCCGACTGTCCCAAATGCTGAGCCATACCCATCAATCCTGATCCCTCCGGTTCATTCTGCCCCTCATTTCTCAACTGGGGGAATATCTCATGTAGTAGGAGGAAAAAATAAGACAAGAGAAAATAAGAAGCTGTCCGCTCTATATGAGCGATTAAGAACAATAGAGGGCCTAAACATGTATGGTTCAATTGATGTAGCATCATTAAGACTGGTGCCAGATGTGGTGGTGCCGCCCAAGTTCAAAACCCTGGACTTTGACAAATACATCGAGAATTCAGATCCTCGCATTCACCTGGCCACTTATATTGGCAAAATGTCCGCCCTGACAGAGGACGATCGACTCCTAGTCCATTTCTTCCACGAGAGTCTCTCCGAGGCAGCCCTGAGGTGGTGTATTCAATTAGACAAGAGCAAATTGCGCTCTTGGAAAGATTTGGCTGACGCTTTCCTGAAACAATATAAGTTCAACGGTGACATCGCCCCCATAAGGAGAGACCTCTAAAGCTTGGTGCAGAGAGATAGGGAAAGTTTCAAAGAATATGCTCAGAGGTGGAGAGAGAAAGCAGCAGAAGTGTATCCTCCAGTGACTGACAATGAGCCTTGCTCCCTGTTTATTGAAACGTTGAAGGCTCCTTATTTCAATCTAATGATTGGAAATACCTCCAATAGCTTCTCGGACATCATCCAAGTTGGTGAGAGAATCGAAGCTAACCTCAGGTTAAGACGGCTGCAGGAGATGATTGAGAATCCTGCGAAGAAGATTGCCAATTTTGGCAAAAAGAAAGAGGGTGATGTGCATTCCATCACCCGACAGAACAACCACTCCCCATTTCCCCAGAATAATTATCGGCCATATCCTCCCCCTCATGGCCCAATAATTTCCAATATTCCACCCCCTTTCCCAAATTATCCCCATCCACGCCCACAGTATCCACCACTAACAATTTACCAGCCTAGATCACCTCCTCAACCTACTCAGACAAAACCTCCCCAAAGTAACCCAAGACCATAGAGAAATCCTGATCCACCCCTTCCCCTCCTACTCAGCGAAATATACCGATACCTTGTCAGTATAAATCAGATAGTGCCGATCCCCCTTGACCCAATTCAGCCATCATATCCCAGGCGGTATGATGCCAGTGCCCGGTGCGAGTATCATGGAGGGGCACAAGGGCACTCAACTGATAATTGCGGGGCACTCAGGGGAAGGGTGCATGCTCTAATAAAAAATGGGTGGTTAAAAATCGAAGGGAATGGCTCCCTTCCCAATGTCACCTCAAACCCATTGCCCAATCATGGTATGGGCAATGGCGTGAATATGATAGACTCAGGAGAAGAAGGGTCAGCCTTGAAGGTAGATCAACTGATTCCTCACTTTGAGGAGATTTTTACCATGGCAGTGAGGGAAGGTTACCTCTACCCTCAAACACCAGAGCCTAAAAATAATGCGGGATGCCCCTATCACAGAGGAACAGCAAACCATGAGCCGCAAAATTATGGGGAGTTCAAACAAGAAGTCCAAAACTTACTGTCCCTTAAAGTCTTAAGATGCCAAGCAAGGTCGAAAATGGATGGCGGACTAAATACAGCCCGATTCGGCCAAAATGCCTCCACCTCTAATCATAGAATCACCTTCTCTGCACCAGCATCATCACCACGAGTAACAATCATTCGAACCCCACCCCAGCTCCTAGTCACGAACACTCGTGCTGTGCCCTGGAACTATGATTTTCAAGTCTTCACCCAAGGAGCATCGAGCAGTACACCAGCTCCTAGCCTTGCCTCACCCTCAGCACCCCCTAAACCATGCTTCGCTCCTCAGGAGCTTTTGCTTCAAATAATGAAGCAAAGTGAGTATGACGTTGTTGAGCAGTTAAGGAAGACACCTGCTCGAATTTCACTGTTGTCACTGATTTTGAGCTCAGAAGTGCATCGCCAAGCTTTGCAGAAGATTCTAGGTCAGGCTTTCGTTAACCCCGATATCACACTGGGGCAATTCGAGAAGATAGTGGGACAAATTCAGGCATCCAGTTTTGTCACTTTTTCAGAAAAAGAGATAGACCCTGCAGGCTTAAAGCACACTAAAGCTCTGCATGTGACAGTAAAATGTAAAGGTTGCATAGTTGCTAAGGTCCTCATTGACAATGGATCTGGGCTCAACGTCTTGCCTAATGCCACCTTGGCTAGGTTACCAGTCGACCGGTCAAACATACGTCAAAGTGCTATGGTGGTAAGAGCTTTTGATGGCACAAAGAGAGAGGTACTGGGAGACATTGACTTGCCACTCCAAATCGGCGCATGCACTTTCAATGTCACATTCCAAGTAATGAACATTGAACCAGCATACACTATGTTGCTAGTGTCACACCCTACCCCTCTGTAAGGCATAACATGATCCCGTAGTATATCTAATGAATTACCAACTCTGTCTACTGATAACCCATTAAATACACTACAAGGGATTTTAAAAACTTTTCTTACTTCTTTTACAGTGGTGAGCACTATTTACAGGTGTTAAAGACTTTGGTGAACTGAGTGAAATAATTAACTCATTTGGTTTATTTGGAATTTCTGTAAAACTTTTGGCAGAGTGCCCTTTGTATTTTGGATAAAATAGTTCTTCAGAAAACCTGTAAAAAGCACTTCAATAATTTTCCAAATCTCAACTCCAACATTTTTCTCAATACAACACATTTCTCAACTCAATTCCATAGAAATTTTTCAAAGTCTGAGATAAGGAAATATAATAGAATTTTTATAAGTCAAATAACTCATAATAAATTTACAACTTCAAGGTACAATTTGAATTTACAACTGCTCAAAACCAAAAACAAAATATACATACAGTGTCATACATTACAGTACAAAATGCAAAATATTGGTATACTCATTATACCAGGTAATCCCTCACTGGATGTATTAGCGACCTAGTCTGCTCTGCTCTCTCTACTGCGGCGATAATAAAAGCTATCATTTGAGACAATGTCTCAGTGGTGCACAACATTAACCAAATACAATTTTAATTCACAATTCATAAATCATATCAATAGTGGATACTTAAAACCATAGTTAAATTCAAGACAATGAATGTCATAAGGAATTTAAACTCCAATTCACAAATTATCAAAATTCATAATAACACAATTTAGTCAAATAGTTTAAGAATACCGTATTGCCAATTCATGCACAATTTGATCAAATAACTGAATAATACCTTTTTGCAAATCAATAACACAATTCGATCAAATAACTGAATAATATCGTTTTGCAAATCAATAACACAATTCAATCAAATAACTGAATAATATCGTTTTGCAAATCAATAACACAATTGATCAAATAACTGAATAATATCATTTTGCAAATCAATAACACAATTGATCAAATAACTGAATAATATCGTTTTGCAAATCAATAACACAATTGATCAAATAACTGAATAATATCGTTTTGCAAATCAATAACACCATTCGATCAAATAATTGAACAATACAATGTTGCCAATCAATAACACAATTTAGGTCATGACACAAAATTTTCCATATATGCCGTGTTGTACACCACGACAAGACATACTCACCCCAATAATCGAAAACAATGAGTGAGGAAGCTAGCTATCTAATGAGTACTCATCCACACTCACCTCAGACTGGCAAGTCAAAGAGGGAGGAACATAATCATACTCACCCCAGACTGATAAGTCAAAGAGGGAGGAATAATCACACTCACCCCATTAATGGAGGAGGAACATAATATCCGTGTCATGCCAATTGTGAGTCAAAACAATTCCAAACATTTTATTCAAATGATCCGTAAGAATCCAATAAATTTCCAAAGTTATAATTCCATTCACAAAATGGCAACACAATTCGTAATTCACTTCAATTTCCACAAAAACCATTTACAGTGCTTTTCAATCAATAAGTATCCATCAATATCATTCAAACAATTTTTCACAGTTTCAAACCATTCACAATGTTTTTCAATCAATAAGTGTCCACCAAACACATTTCCACAATTTAAAACAATAATATACAAATAGTCATAATTTATTTCAATTGAAAAATTCAAAAGAAATAGCCGTTGTGCACAAACCTCTGATGACTGTCCCCCTGGTCTGGACTCAGTGTTTCCTTCCCTTTTCTTTGAGTCCTTGTTAATCGAAACACAATTTGAAGTGTTTCAGTACTAAATTAAACTGTCTCTATCGATGGTGTTTGGTAAATAATGCACTGAACTCAATTATTCACTTAATCACCTAATATACCGACCCTCGTTGCGTTTTAGGTAAATTAGGTTTTAGTGTCGTTAATATGTCACATTCGATAGGGTTTTAGGTTTGGTATGTTTTACCAAAGTCATTTCCTTGCTTAGTGCACTTTAATGCAAATTGCTGGATTCCGGGATACTGGTTTGACCTAGCCGGACGGCCTAGTTCCCTCGGTTTTCGGGTTTCAGTCAAAACTACAAACTTGTAGATCTAGGTCTTATTGCACGCGGGGTAAAATTTCAGGTCAATCCGAGTTAAGTAGACCAAGTTATGGTCAATACACTATTGCTGGTCAATTGGCATCAAATTAGGTCAATTTTAGGTCAATTTGGTCAACTTTGGTTCGGCCAGTTTTTGGACCCGAACTTGTGCAAGTTGTTTGACTTTCCTATGGTCATTTCTGGGCTTTGGTGTCTTCATAAGACTTGTAGGTATGGGTCTTAACTATTCATGGTTAAAATTTCAGGTCAATTGGACCTGGTTTGAGTGAGTTATGGCCTAAACACTCACTGCTGCCCAATTGGTCATTTTTCAGGTCCTAATTGCACCTAATCCGAATTGGTCATTTTCTTAGGTCACCTTGCAAGCAGAATTTTGGTATGTTTTCTCAATGAAAGTTGGCACATTTTGTGCCTAGTTCCACCTCCAATTGGTCTCATACCAATTGAGGTTACACATTTAAAGTTATAGGTCTATTTGCACACTGTCCTCTATATGTCTTTCAAACCCTAATTCAAACACACATATACCTTGCAATTTGGTTCACTTCCCTACCAATCTGTTTTGGTACCTTACCAAAAGCATTTTCTACTTTACATTAACATTACTTTGGACAGATTACAATTACCCTCAACACACCAAATATAATTCACATTTACAAGTTCTAAATACCATTACATACACACCTAACCATTACAAATCTTACATACACTTTACAATATCAATCTACATACATATCCATCAATCCTTCTAGGTCAATATTCTGCCTATACTTCCATCAATACATACAATTATGCAAGGGTTCCCAAGCTGCGAAATTGTCCTTCAACACCACATTGCCCTACAATCCATCAATTCTCATCCAAGTGCCAAAATCACCATATATATGTGAAACAATTCATTAGGATATTAATTTACCATGATCAACATTATTTCTCATCAATTATATGCATAATAAATCATCAAATGTGTGACCCCATGGCTGTCCAAAAATGGCTATCTCAATAACTATTTAAACTTCAAAATTTCCTTCACAAAACTAACACCCATAACATAAACATAAAGTTTAACAAGGAAATTCTCAAAAATGTAAACTTACCTTTATTTGTAACTTGCTAAACCTTCACCAAACTTCTCAAATTTGGTATCAATATCTTCCTTGTGATGTGTAGACCATTTTTTATGAAGGAACTTAAAGGATTGGAGTTGAAAATGGGGAGGTTAAGTGAGCTCATGCAAAACGTCAATGGTGGATTCTTTCATCTTCATTCACGGCATGGTTGAGCTAAGTGAGGAAGATGAGGTTTGAGTGGGAGAAATCTGCCCACTTATGAGTATTTTTAATCCATTTAATGTTCTTAGTGGTCCACTAAAAAAAATTATATCATATAATAAGCCAAATGTGCATTTATTCCACATTAACCCATGATTTTAGCTATTTGTATTAGGTACCACTAAACTAATTTTTCATTTCATTTTCTAAGTGTAATATTATTTATTTTTAATGGACATTTAGGTCAAAAGACAATTCGGGATGTCAAATGACCATAATACCCCTGTTCGGGTTACGTTCCCGATTTTTCGGTATTACCGGGTTTTGTCTGTTTTTCGATTTCTCACTTTTCTTTGTACTATTTATTTAATTTTTCTTTGATATTTCTAATGATATTTATTCTTCAAAAAGGGTCTATTTAAGTCCTAAAAATGTTTTCCAGGGTTCCCCGCAGTCCAGGGCTAGTCAACGGTTCACGCCGTGACTTCCCGGTGCGGTCACCCATTGCTAGGTTTCTCGGCTCGCTTAACTTGATCACATTTCTTTGCTATTATTTTTCCTTTATTTTTCTTGTATTTTCTTTTCTTGTATTTCATTATTTTATGTCTCCTCACTCATATTGAAATGTAGTTCTAGGCATCCTAGCTGTCCGGACAGCACTGGTCACTGGAACAGCAGAATGCACTACCGAACTTAGGGGTGTTATAGCTAGGGAGGCCTTGGATCCATTCAGCAAATGCTCTACCTTCAACCCTACATTAGAAAGTTAAGTACATCATGGACGGCAGGATCATAACTGTGAAGGGGGAGGAGGCCATGCTGGTCACCAAGCCGCAATCACTTCCTTATGTGGAAGCAGCTGAGGAATCGTTGGAAAGCTCTTTCCAGGCTCTTGAATTACAAGAAACCACCTCAAGAAATGAAGGGGCTACGGCTATGGTAGCAAAGGTGATGCTGAAGAATGGATATGAGATAGGCAAGGGGTTAGGCGCTACATTACAGGGGATTATCGAACCTATACCAGCTATCCAAAAAGTTGGCCATTGTGGTTTGGGTTATGAGGAAGACGCCCTCATGGATGGACGATTCTGGATGAGAAGTATGCTTCGGGATCAGAGATTTGATCAGAAAATCGGGAAAATGAAGGTAGTCCCAAAAATCATGGAGGTCTTCACCAAGCCAGTTATTGAAAATCCAGTGGAAGCTGAAAAATCACCCGATGGACCATCCATTGATGTCATCCATCTCGACTCCTTGTATGAAGCCCTGATCTCGCCAATAGTTAAAGGGCAAGAACTGGACAACTGGACAGCAGAGGACATCCCTGTGCTCAATTTCGAGACCATCCATCAATTAACATCTAATAATTCAATAGAGTTATAAATTCCTCTGGTTAATTTTGAAATCCCCATAACTACCATTACCTCAAGTGATTCTGAGGAGGAACTCGCTGAAGAAAGGGATGAGAGAGATGAACCTTCTTTAGTGCCTTGTGGGGATGAAACTCACACCATAAATCTAGGCACGGAAGAAATAAAAAAGGGAACTTAAGGTTGTGGGGAGTAGAGAATTAGAAGATATGGTCAGTTTGCTCAAAGAATTCTTAGATGTATTTTCATGGAGCTATGACAATATGACCGGCTTAGACCCCCAAATTGTGACGCATAAAATTCCCTTAATTCCCGGGACGATCCCAGTAAAGTAGAAATTAAGAAGAATGAACCCTGACACGCTACTCAAAGTTAGGGATGAAGTCAAAAAGTAGTATGATGCTGGGTTTCTGGAAGTAGTCAAATATCGTCAATGGATAGCTAACGTTGTCCAGGTAATGAAGAAGGACGGGAGAGTCAGAGTGTGCATGTAACATCCTCATTTTCGTAGTCCATACATTCTACTGTCCCGATGGCTAATGTCTGCCCCGGAAAGTCGGAATGCCTGGAACTACACTTCGGTGATAATGAACAGACATATATTGATGAAATAAATAAGAAGAAAATGCAAGAAAAATCAAAGACAAATGAAAGAGAGAAAATGAAGCTAAGTTAAACGAGCTGACACCGCAGCGATGGGTGACCGCACTGGGAAGGCCGTTGCTGACCCTAGAACCACGGGAAACCCTCAGAATTTAATTCTGGGATGTAAGTAAAGGTCTATTGAAATATAATTGACACTAGAATTATTAAAGAAAAATTAATAAATTAGTACAAAGAAAAATGAAAAATTAAGAAACAGACAAAAATCGGTGTTACCAAAAAATCGGGAATATAGCCCGAGGTGGGGTATTTTGGTCATTTAACACCTAGAGTTGTCTTTTGACCTCAATGTCCATTTAAAATAAATGATATTACACTTAGAGAATGTCATGAAAAATTAAAATGGGATACAATATGTAAATAGTGAAAGAATTGAGCTAAATGTGCAAATTAGGAAACTTTTAAATCATTAAACATTAATTTATTGGTTAGTGCTCCACTAACCTTAAATAAATGGGATATATCAAAGTGGAATTGGGCAGAAGTCATCATCTTCAAGCTTGAGAAATAACCAGCAAAAACCTCCATGGAAATCCACCATGGCCAAACTCCCTCCATCACCATGCAACCATGTTCAAGCCCTCATTTCACCATAGTTTCTTCATCAAAGCTTGCACACACACCTTGGCCAGTATGTTGGAAGCAAAAGGAAGAGGATTTGATGAAGTTTTGGTGAAGCTCAAAAAAAGGTTAGTACTAGTTTTTCATCCCTTGCTTCATTAAAGTTTGTATTAAGGTTGAGATGAGTTGGATGGTGAAGAAATTTGAAGGATTTGATGAGTTATTGATATATTCAATTTTGGACAGCCATGAAGGTTTATTGTAGTTGAGTTTTTCTTACCTCAAATAGATGGAATCTAAGGTTGAATAACTTAAATGGAGGAAGTAGCAAGTTAAAATCTAAGTATGTGCATGTAGTGCTTGAATTAAGGGTGTGTAATAGAACCTTAAAGCTTTGGGCAAACTGCCATGTTTGGCAGCCTATAAAACCATGAATTTGTGTGTGAACATGTAGTTATTAATGAAATATGCTAATGTTAAATTGTGGGCAGCAAGTGTAAGTGATATTGAAGTATGATTATGTTAAAGTGTATGTGTAATATTGACATTGAGATGTATTGAATTTTGGTGGAAGTGAATGTTGAACTTAATGATGAATTGTGTGCATTGAGCACTTGAATATTCTGCCCAAAATTGTTGCTGGGATTGTGTACAATATATATATGGAAGTGTTTTTGATTGAATATTGAAGTAAAGAGGAGGAGAAGGAATATCAAATTGGAAGTGTATGTGCTTTGTGCAGGTTGTGTATTGAAGGCAGTACCTAAATTAGGCCATAAGTGCCAAACTATGAACCCAATTGGTATGAAGCCAATGGGGGGTGAAACTAGACACCAAATAGACCAACTTTCATGTAGAAATGTTGCCAAAATTCTGCCTAGAAACTGATCTTAAAAATGACCAAATCCGGATTAGCAACCTTGCAACCCAGATTTTTGACCATATGAACAGTAGTCCTTGGGAAGACCATAACTCACTCAAAACAGGTCCAATTGACCTGAAATTTTTACCATGATTAGTTTAGACATAGAGCTACAATTATTATGAAGACAACAAAACCCAGAAATAGCCAGAACCAAGTCAAATAGCTTGCATAAGTTCAGGTACCAAAACTGCCAGAACAAAAATTGGCCAAATTTTGCACTGAAGGTGCAATCTGTCCAGCTTTAGTAAATTGACCATATCTTGGTCTATACAACTTAGAATGACATGAAATTTTGCCATGAGTGCAATAAGAAATAGAGCTACAATTCTTATGAAGACACCAAAACCCAGAAATGGCCAGAACCAAGTCAAATAGCTTGCACAAGTTCAGGTACCAAAACTGCCAGAACAAAAATTGACCAAATTTTGCACTAAAGGTGCAATTTGTCCAGCTTTAGTAAATTGACCATATCTTGGTCTATACAACTTAGAATGACCTGAAATTTTGGCCCGAGTGCAATAAGATATAGAGCTAGAATTCTTATGAAGACACCAAAGCCCAGAAATGGCCAGAACTAAGTCAAATAGCTTGCACAAGTTCAGGTACCAAAACTGCCAGAACTAAAACTGACCAAATTTTGCACTAAAGGTGCAATCTGTCCAGCTTTAGTAAATTGACCATAACTTGGTCTATACAACTTGGAATGACCTGAAATTTTGCCCCGCGTGCAATAAGACATAGACCTACAAGTTTGTAGTTTGGACCAAAACCCAAAAATCGAGGGAACTAGGTCGTCCAGCTAGGTCAAAATAGTACACCGAAATCAGGTAAATTGCAATAAAATGCAATACACTTGGAAATGAAATTGGTAACATATACCAACACTAAAGGGCTATAAAATGTGACATATTGGTAACATTAGAATTGACTCACATAGAGTGCATCAAGGGTTAACATTATAGGTTGACTAATAAAATGAATTGAAGGGAATAGTACCAAGAGAAATAGGACTTTAAGCTAGACAAATCTAGCACACAAAAATTGAGAAATTGACCAAATTTTGAAGTAAAGGTGCAATCTATCCAGCTTTAGTAAATTGACCATAACTTGGTCTATACAACTCGAAATGACCTGAAATTTTGCCCCGCGTGCAATAAAACATAGAGCTACAATTTTGCTTCTTTGACCAAAAGCTAAAAACCAAGGAAAATAGGACTTTAAGCTAGACCAATCTAGCGTACTAAAATTGAAAATTGGTAATTACATAAAATGATGCTTTAAGTAATTTGGCAATGAATGCCAACTTGTGAAAAGGGTAAATTGCATTATATTGACAACATATTGAATTGTAAATTGTGACATGTTGATGCTAGAATCAACCTATCCATGCATAAAAAGGTCAATAATTTTATTGACCAGTGAAAGGCATAAAGATGTATAAACCCTATGAATAAAGAATTAAATATCTAACATTGTAATATGCCCTAATTTGCCTAGTTGACTAGTTTAGATAGGTTGGCATGCCAATAGGATTCTAACAGCTGTTCTATAAATGACTTTATGTCATATTGTGTTTTATGGCTTATTATGCCATACTATGATTTTAATAGCCTATGGCTATACAGATTGTGTTATTATACTCGGCTTAATGCCTGATTGATTATATGGCTTTTTAGCCATACTATTTGCACACCGGGAGACGCTTTGTGACCGATGGTGTGACGGCCCGAGGTACTAGGTACCCAGTGCTAGTATATCTGTTTATCCAGTCTGGTCAGTATAGGCTACATGGTCAGTCAATTAAAATATTATTCAATTCAAACAGTTAAGTTAAGCATGATGAAATTTTAGTACAATTAAATTAAGTATTGAATGAATGAGTAAAAGAGATTAGCAAAAGAAACATAACAAAAATATAAATTGCAGAACCGTAGAGACTTGAAATACAATATAGTTAGAATAATTTGTATACTGGGTAGTATTACTGAAAAGTTATAAACTAAGCACTTCCAAAGAGGAACAAACTAGCATATAAGATTGTTGATACTAGAAATACCATAGAGTTAGAATAATTGATTCCTAGATATCCGAATTATGATTTACTTCTTTCTTTATTTGTATATATTATTTCTTGTTATACTATTGCACCACTAAGCAGAAATACTTAGCGCGATGGAATTGCTTCCTCGCGCAGGTATTGAAGGTAAAACCAGTAGACTGTCGACTGAGATTTTTGGAGTCCAGATCTGCAGAAGTGTTAGATGAGTTCAAGGTTGTCACCTCCTCAGCAATGCATGTAGATAGGGCTCATATTTACACATGTTATGTATTTTGTTCATTCTAAGTATAATGTAAATTATTTGTACATCCTGTACTTGACAAATTTATGTAATTAGTTGGCAAATTATGCAAAATAATAAAATGTAAGAATTTTTATATATGAGTTAAGTATCTGATCATGATGATTCTGATTGAGATTGAGTATGAAAATTTTTGAGACTGATTCTGAGTTGTGAATTTGAGTATATATTGAAATTGTTTTTGGCAGGTTCAAAAGAACTGTTAGTCCAAATTACTGCTGGCACTCTGCTGGATTATCATTAAAATTTTTGAATTTTCCAAATTAGTTAGATTTTGATAAAATTAAAAATAGCCTAAACCTTAAATAAAGTTTTTGAATAAATAAATCAAGAATTGTAATGAAATCAGATAAGATCAGGTGCTCCGGCACTCTGTGTAACACACTTTGCTTGGCTACACTGTAGACGGGTGAGGGGTGTTACAGTGCATTGATTACCGGGATCTTAATAAAGCAAGCTTGAAAGATGATTTCCCTCTCCCACACATAGACGTGCTAGTAGACAATGCTGCAGGATTGGGCAGATGTTCCTGTATCGATGGGGCATCCGGATAAATCAAATCCCCATGGATGAACAAGATAAGGAGAAAACTGCTTTTATCACTCAGTGGGAGGTATTCTATTATCGGGTCATGCCATTTGGCCTAAAGAATGCAGGCGCTACCTACCAACCCGCTATGGTCACATTATTCCATGATATAATACACAAAGAAGTGGAGGTGTACGTGGATGATATGATAATCAAATCCAGAGAAGGAGAAAGCCATGTACAAGTGCTAAAGAAAGTGTTCGAAAGGCTCAGAAAGTATAAGCTAAAGTTGAAAATCGCCAAATGCGTGTTCAAAGCTAGATCTGGAAAGTTGTTGGGATTCATAGTGAGTGAGAAGGGAATAGAATTATATCCAGACAAAGTTCGAGCCATTCAAGAGATGCCATCTCCAAAAACAGAAAGGGAGGTGTGCAGTTTCCTGAGGAAGCTGAATTACATCTCGAGATTTATTTCCAACCTCACTGCTAAAGCTGAGCCTATCTTTAAACTACTCCGAAAGAACAACACCACTCAATGGGATTCAGTTTATCAAGAGGCTTTCGAGAAAATTAAGCAGTACCTGTCAAATTCGCTGATACTGGTTCCTCCGGTGGCAGGAAGACCGTTGATTCTATACATGGCTATCTAACAGAATTCAATGGGATGTGTTTTGGGGCAGCATGATGATACCGGTCGAAGAGAGAGGGCTATTTATTACCTGAGTAAAAAGTTCAATGATTGCAAGTCAAGTTACTCTTTCCTAGAGAAAACTTGTTGCGCGTTAGCTTGGGCGGCAAATCGGCTTAAACAGTATATGTTAAATCATAAGACATGGCTCATCTATAGGATGGATCCTATCAAGTACGTATTCGAAAGCCCATTTGTGCCAGGAAGGATAGAAAAATGGCAGGTCATACTCTCTCAATATGACATTGTCTATATGACCCAAAAAGCAGTAAAAGGTAGCGTAATCGCCGATCTTCTAGTAGAGAACCCTATCCAAGATTATGAAGCCTTGGATTTCGAGTTCCCCGATGAGCATGATAATGAAGTTGACGGTGAGGAAAAAGAACCAACTGATGTATGGGAAATGTATTTTGACAGAGTTATTAATTTGTCTGGTAATGGAATTGGAGCAATGCTGGTATCCCCTGAGGGAAGCACTTCCCAATAGCTATCAAATTAAGGTTTGAATGCTCCAACAATGTCGCGGAATACGAAGCCTGTGTGATGGGTTTACAAGCTGCCATCAAAATGAAAGTCAGGAAGTTAGAGGTATATGGTGATTCAGCCTTGATCATCTATCAAGTCAAGCGAGAATGGCAAACTAAGGATCCAAAATTAATCCCATATCAGAAGTACCTATTGGAGTTGATTAAGAAATTTGAAGAAATCTCTTTCACTCACCTTAGTCGAGAAAAGAATCAATTTGCAGATGCCTTAGCCACCCTAGCTGTAATGGCTCAAATGGAAGAAGGGCAGATGACTCAAGTATTGCAGATCAAAGCAAGGAGTAAGCCGGCGTACTGCTTCATGATCGAAGAAGAAACGGATGGTAAACCTTGGTATCATGACATCCAGGTCTATATCAAAACTAGAGAATTCCCCCCTGAGGCAAGTAGAAATGAAAGGAGAATGATCCGGAGACTAGCTTTGGGATACTTCCCCAGTGGTGAAATTCTATACAAAAGGAGCCCCAACGGTGAATTGTTGAGATGCGTAGACGCAAAAGAAGCAAGGAGGATCCTTTTCGAGACTCATGAGGGGAATTGTGCAACTCATGCTAATGGGCATATGATGGCTAAGCAAATCATGAGACGGGGATACTTCTGGACTACTATGGAGAAGGATTGCATTGAGTACTTTCAAAAGTGTCATAAATGTCAAATCTATGTAGATCCGATAAATGTCCCTCCTCATCAACTGTTCAACCTCGTCTCGCCATGGCCTTTCACAATGTGGGGAATCAACGTGATTGGTCCCATCAATCCCAAGGCATCCAACGGGCATAGATTTATCCTAGTAGCTATTGACTATTTTTCTAAATGGGTCGAAGTGACATCATATGCCCACATCACACAGAACACAATTCTGAAATTCCTTAGAAATAATATTATCTGCCAACACGGCCTCCCCAGCGAAATCGTCACTGATAACGCCAAGAATTTGAATGGTCCAAATATATAGAGATTATGTGATCAATATAAGTTTCGACATCTCAATTCCTCACCATACCGTCCCCAGATGAATGGAGCGGTAGAAGCTACAAACAAAAATCTCAAGAGAATAATCCGGAAAATGACGGTCACCTATAGAGACTGGCATGATATGTTTCCCTACGCCCTTCATGCATACCGGACCTCTGTGAGAACATTAACTAGGGCAACTCCATACTCACTGGTATATAGGATGGAAGTTGTTCTAGCTATCGAAGTAGAAATCCCTTCCCTAAGGATTCTGAAGGAATTGGGGATTGATGAGTCATAATGGATCCAGTCAAGGTTGGACCAATTGAATTTGCTAGATGAGAAAATGTTAGCGGTGGCATGTCATGGGCAGTTGTACTAGAGAAGAATGGCTAGGGCATTTAATAAAGGTGTCTACCCACGCGAATTTCAACCAGGAGATCTCGTCCTGAAAAGGGTGCTCCTGAATCAAAACGATGTTCGGGGCAAATGGTCGCCAACCTATGAGGGACCTTATGTGGTTAAAAAGGCGTTTTCTGGTGGAGCCCTAATCTTGACCCACATGGATGGTGAAGAATTTCCAAAATCCGTGAATGCCGACACTGTCAAAAAGTATTATGCCTAAAAAAAAAAAAAGGTGAAAATCTGAAAGGATGCCCTAACAAAATGTGGGAAAGAAGGCGAAAACCCAGAAGGGCGCTTTATGTAAAATGAGTGAAGGGTGAAAACCCAAAAAGGCACCCAGAAAAAGAAAAGGAAAGAAAAATCAAATCTAAGGGCGAAAACCCAAAAGGGCGTCCTTAGGACTAGAAAATGGAGAAATAAGGGAGGCAATAAGGGACCAGGAACGGAAATGAACCATCATGGCATGAATCTTCATCAATAGAATACTTGAAATAATGGCAGTTAAGAGACTTCAGAGTCAACTACAAGGAATCTGTGAGATCTATCCTTGTACCCTTTTTCTTTGAAACTGTACCTTTATCTCTCGAGCCATAATAAAGTCATCCTTTCACTTTGATCTATCTTCTTCGCACATTTGCATATTAATTTATCTTTTTGCTTTATCTTTCCTGTATACTCACACTCTAATATTGTCTTTTTCTACCTCTTTATTTTATACACTATTGATCTATTAGAATTTTGTCATAAGTTTAGGATTTGGATATTGATAACCATTATGTAATTTGCTGTGAGATTTGCAGGGAATGGCCAAAAAAAAAAAAAAAAAACTAGAGGTGAAAACCTGGAAAGGCGCTTCTAGTCAGATGGGCGAAAGGGAAAGTGAAAACCCGCAAGGGCGCTTTTCGCAAATAAGAAAGTCAAGAACAGAAGAAGAAGTCATAGGGAGTGAGTAAGGAATGGAAAATGATGGGTTAAGTCTTGCAACTCATCTTCCATTAATCGTTTATCTTCAGGATCCTGTTAAGTACACTTCATCGCGAAAGAGCTTCTCGTGTCAGGTTAGGCTTGCTTTGTAAGTTAATTTTAATTTCCAACATTTAAATTTCTGTCATCAACCTCTGGTTCCTTGATCTAAGTTGATTTTAATTTCCAGCATTTAAATTTCTGTCATCAACCTCTGGCTCCTTGATATAAGTTGATTTTAATTTTTCAGCATTTAAATTTCTATCATCAACCTCTGGCTCCTTGATATAAGTTGATCTTAATTTTTCAACATTTAAATTTCTGTTATCAACCTCTAGTTCTTGATCTAAGTTCATTTTAATTTCTAGCATTTAAATTTTTGTCATCAACCTCTGGTTCCTTGATCTAAGTTGATTTTAATTTTTCAGCATTTAAATTTATGTGATCAACCTCTGGTTCCTTGATCTAAGTTGATTTTAATTTCCAGCATTTAAATTTCTGTCATCAACCTCTGGTTCCTTGATCTAAGTTGATTTTAATTTCCAGAGTTAAATTACTGTCATCAACCTCTGGTTCCTTGATCTAAGTTGATTTTGATTTCCAGCGTTTAAATTTCTGTCATCAACCTCTGGTTCCTTGATGTAAGTTGATTTTGATTTCCAGCATTTAAATTTCTGTCATCAACCTCAGGTTCCTTGATCTAAGTTGATTTTGATTTCCAGCATTTAAATTTCTATCATCAACCTCTGGTTCCTTGATCTAAGTTGATTTTAATTTGTAGCATTTAAATTTCTGTCATCAACCTCTGGTTCCTTGATCTAAGTTGATTTTAATTTCCAAGCATTTAAATTTCTGTTATCAACCTCTGGTTCCTTGATCTAAGTTGATTTTAATTTTCTGGCATTTAAATTTATGTCATCAACCTCTGGGTCTTTGACCTAAGTTGGTTTTAGTTTCCTAACCTTAATTTTGAGTTCCAAAGTTTTAATACCCAATCACCCAAAATATGGGTCTGGATCTTTACATAATTCCTCCATGGGAAAATTTTTCCTTTCAATAGAAATTACGTAGAGAGGGGCAGCTGTCGATACCATATTTTGGCCGATCCCCAAAATCAATAGACTTTGAAATCGATCCCCAGCATTAAGTCTCCATTACTGATCTCTCTTCAAAGAGACCAAACCAACACCAAGTCTCTAGGCCGCTTAATTCATTACCGATCTCTCAAACCAATTATCGAGTCACCTTGCCAGCAGATCACATTTTCAACCTCCATTTTATAAATATGGTGGATAATCGTTAAATGAAGTTAAGGTTTCAATCCGGTCTGATCTCTGTTGTGGATAATTGTTTAATAAAATTAAGGTTTTAATCCGGCTTTATGTTGCTTCCGATCTTAAGTGTCCAAATCAGGTTTCCAATTTCAATAATCTTAAGTCCCATACGGTGTTTGTTCTCAGCCGATCTCATGCTTACAATGTTTTTCCGACCTCTTATACTTAGATTAATAATCACTTTTAAGTTTGATGTTCTAATTGGTTCAGACAGTCAGGCGTTTGTACAAGTTAGATACTTTCTGATCACATCTAGTCATTGAACAAAAGAGAGAATTTCATTTCATTTCAAAATGAAATACAAGTCATTCGGCTGGAGGATCACCCCGGCCTATTCTACATTTCACTCACCCTCTCTATCTCCCTCAGCTTCCTCCTCGCTCTCCTCTTCGTCTTGGGGAGCTAAGTCCACCATCCAGGAAAGTCCTCCTTGGGATAACGCTTCTTGAGCTCAGCCAAAAGGTCCCCGTGAGCGTTCACATAAGCACTGGCCTCCCTCATCACTGCCTCTTCTTCTTTTGCTCTGAGTTCTTCAGTGAGGCGAGCAACATCAGCAGCTCGGAGCGCCCGAGCTTCTTCAAGAACATGAGCATGCTCGGTAAATTTATCCTCATAGAATTTCATCCGCCCCTCAATTTCAGCTATATATTCCCGAGCGAATGAAAGTTGGGCTCGGGCGGAAGCTGCTTCCTGACCCACCTTTTAAATGATGAGCCTTTTCTCGGACGATATGTTGGTTCACCAAACTCTCCACGCTTAGGCTCATAGTCTGGGTTAGGATATCGTCGAGACTGTTTGGGGTCAGCCTATTCTGATCCTCCTGAAGGCAAATGGAGGCCCCTAAAACCTTAGCCAAACCCGGATTCTCTCGAACAATTCAGTTATTCTCCAAGGAGTGAATCAGGACTTGAGCGCCGTGGGAAAGTGTCTTTGTAGGAGGTTGGGAAGGACCCCCTTCCTCACTCGGAGTAACCGTTGGAGGTGGCGATTCTTCTTGTCGAGGAGGAGACCAGATCACTTTTATTTCAGGAATCGGCAGTCTCGAGGGTTGGGACGAGCCTCCCTGCATCTCCTCTGGATCGTGCCTTGGCGTCTGAGAGGCTTCGGCGTGCTTCATCTCCTGCACTTTTCTGGAGACCTCTCTCTTCCACTTTCAACTCTCTTTGGAGGCCTCGCCGCTCGCCATGCCTGCATAAAGAAAAGTCAATGAGTTTGTGAAGGCTCAGAGATCAGAGATATAGAAACTACCGAAGCCAAGGTCAGAGAGCTGAAGCCCATGTTCTTCCCCGGTAACCAGCCGCATCATCCGATGATGCAGTTTGATCATCACCGCATCTAGACAGGAGAACCTCTGATTGGCTGCCTGATCCTTTAACTCCATCACCATTGCACCCTTTTCCCTACTCAGGGCGATGTGCTTCAGAAGTGATGGGCCCAGATGCAACCAGCTACGCAGGAAACCATCAAAATCGTTCGAAATCTTGCTCCTCAGGATAAAGAAGCAATTCTTCCAATTCATCAGTGAGGAGGGCAGATCGGTAAAGAGCCCACAATGCGGTTTCGCTTGAAAGAACCAGTAATCGTCGTCCTTTCGATGAGTTAGCCTATGTAGCTCGACGAATACCTTCGCTGTTGGACTGAGTCCCTTAGCTCGGTAGAGGCCTCTGAAGGCTACCAGGATCCGCCATGAGTTCGGATGTACTTGGGCTATACATACTTGGTGGAATTTCAGAATTTCCTTGAAGAAGTCATCAAGAGGAAAGCACAGCCCGGCTTTTAATTGCTCTTCATATACCATGATCATATCATTTTCTTCGAAGAAGTGATTGGCTCGGAGATCGCCATGGCATTTGATAAGCTCGTATGTGTCAGTCTGAAGATTGTATTCTTGGCTAATCGTCTGCAGATCGGTTTCTTAAAGGATGGACAGAAGCTCATCCATGGGGAGGCTCTCTCTCCCTGAGGAATGCATTCGTCTTGAGGATGCCGCTTGACAATAGGCTGAAACAAAGGTCGTAGGAGGTTCATATCGCCCACTTGGTCTGACCACCTCAACCTCATCTGACGACCATGAGACATGAACGAAAGGAGGGCTCGCCACTCTCTGACCCTCGGCGCCACTCATTTTCAAAGAAAAGAGAAAATTTAACTAAAAGAAAGATCAAAACTCTTACCGGAGTGTGATCGGTGTCGGAAGAACTTGAAGAAACGAGAGAATTTTGGAATTGCTCGCGAGATGCTGAAAATGACATAAGGGAGCAACTGGCTGACCCATTCCCTATTTATACCCGTCTGAGTATTTAATGCTCACAGTGTCTCAAGCGACGCATCGGTTAGCGGGATTCGCTAGCTTTTCTGAAACGTCGCAAGAACATTCCAGAAACTCCATAAATAAATAAGGGGAGATCGGCTAGTTAAAGATCGGCGAATTAAAACAGATGCTCATAATTACAGATCGGCTAAGGGCTATTCAGTTAGGAATCGGATCGGATAAATGCATTTAGAGATCGGAAAAAGATCGTATTAGGAGGTTCGGAAGGGATGGGAGATCGGAAAGCAAAGAGAGAATAAGACAAATACCAATAACTGTCGTCACAATCAGAGCCGAGGTAGTTAAAGCATTGCAGATGAGATCAAATCTCCACTGCACGCCTCATTTGCAGAACCGCCCACAATGCTGACAGGTGCCAGGATATGTCATGACAGTTCTGTACATCTCGATCTCCACCATTGATCTTACTTGTAAGGACAAGCCCAGAGCCCTTGGATCAAAGAGAAGACGACAAGACCGGCGCCTTTTATTTCCGGCCCTTATATCTCCCTTGATAAGAGGATTTTGAGTCATTAGATTAGAAAAGAAAAAGGAAAAATGTTCAGAATAGGATCTCAGCCGATTTTGATTCTCTTCAATTCTCAGGCGTCAGATCGTGTCCTTTAAAATCCAAACCTTCCATCTCCCTCAAAGGAAATCCTGACCCTTCATCGGGAGCCCCCGGTCCCTATAAATATCTGTATGAAAACTGTTAAAAAAAGAAAGGAGAACAAAAGAAAGGGTGGTGATTATAGTGGAAAGGCTCTGAAAATTGATTTAGTTTTGCTGCTCTGCTATTTTTAAGGAGTGTTGGAGGAGTGTTGGAAACTGAAACTCTTCATTTTCAGTTTGTTTATTACTCTGCGATGCCCTCTCTTAGCTTCAGTTCTGTTTTCATCATCTTTATATCCACTCTTACTTTCCAAGCTCAATCTCATTCAAACCCGATCATTGTCATTTCGATTCGACTGCATTTTAACTTGGTACTCTTCATTACAAGGCAAGCATTAGTCCCCAGGCTATTAGCAAGCAGCTCTACCATATTTGTGACTCCATAGTTAGCTCGATAGATTCAACTCCCCACAGGTGAGCGTCTGAACCGTTGTTTTATCAAGTTTTTTTATTTGTTTTCATGTTAAAGAGTTTCACGAGGGTGTTTATCCTCTTGAGTTTACCTTTATTACATCAGTTCATATTATTTGTTTGTTCTTAGCCTTATTATCTTTCAAATATGGGTGTTCTGGTAATGTATAGGTAGTTTAATAAAGGTTGATAGCCGTATTTTGATACGATAGTTTCTTTAAAAGTTTGGATAATAAATCGGAGGAAAAATCATGGAGTCAAACTATTAAACAAGCTCAGGATTTAGCCTAGCATAATAGGGGATCGAGGTAAGATCGGATCCAGGCCAGTAGGCGAAAAGAGATCGGACATCGCATACCAAAAGTACTAGTAAGGCGATCACAAAGGAGGTCGGAAGAGATTCAGTCTGGCATCCTTTCCTTATCTATAAGGTACCAATGGGCTAAAAGAAAGCCTTGTTTGGGTCCCCGGCGTCTTCGGATGCCAGAACCCTTAGTCTTAGGTTCTCATGATATGTAATTGTAATCAAATTTTAAGAGGTCGAGGAGAGTTCTTACCTAATCCTCACTTAAACGAAAAAGGAGATCGGAGGAGAGTTCTTATCTGATTCTCAATCAAATTTTAATATATTTAAGAGATCGGAGGAGAGTTCTTATCCGATTCTCAATCAAAATTTTCATAAATATTAAAGAGATCGAATGAGAGTTCTTATCCGATTCTCAATCAAAAATTTTAATAAACATTTAAAGAGATCGGAGGAGAGTTCTTATCCGATTCTCAATCAAATTTTAATATATTCAAGAGATCGGAGGAGAGTTCTTATCCGATTTTCAATCAAAATTTTAATATATTTAAGAGATCAGAGGAGAGTTCTTATCTGATTCTTAATCAAAATTTTAATAAATATTGAAGAGATTGGAGGAGAGTTCTTATCCGATTCTCAAATCAAATTTTAATAAATATGCAAAGATCGGAGGAGAGTTCTTATCCGAGATTTCCCGCTCAAACTTTAAGCAAATTATTCCTAGAGATTGGGAGAGGTTTTTACCCTGGGTTCCCTCGAATTCAAACTAAAATAACACATTACGCAAAGTGATCCCCCAAACCAAAACCGCTACGCAACTCACTAAGGGTTGTCTCATGTACTTATGTATTTGGGGAACCCGAATTAGTGAAAAATCAAATTTTCTCTTTTATCTAAGGGATTAACATCGTCATTCTAACCCCCCTAACTTTTGATTTTATTTTGTAAGGAGCATAATGTTAAATCTGTTTACCCTCATAGAGGGACGAGGCAGGGTGCCTAACACCTTCCCCGCCCATATATGGACCTCGAACCCAGAATCTCTACTTTGAAGTGGTTTCTTTTGATTTACTTTTTGTGCAAATGGTTTCCTTTAATTTCTCTCAAAATTAAAGTGGCGACTCCTCACTCTTTCCCACTTTGGTGAGTGTTCGTCCAGATGACCGCAAAACACCTTGCGACAGTAAGCATGACCTAATTAATATTATAATTTTAAATTATAAAAAATTAGGGATAGGTATCATTCAAATGAGATAAAATTAGAAAGAAAACAAATCACCTTCTTTAACCAAAAGTGGCTGGCCATCTCTCTCATCCCTCTCCCATTTTATTTCGACCATGGATGAATGTTTTGAGCTCTAGAAATCCAAGTCTTACACCTTAAAACCCATGAGTCCCGTAACAAAAATTTGATACTCAAGCTTGATAAGAAGGTTGGGAATAATGAAGATTAAGAAGGAAGTGAAGAATTGAAGGGACAAGTTTGCTCAATTAAGGTAAGGGTCCTATGAGCTTAAACTTGATATATATGTGTTGAATTACTCTTGAGTGTGGGAAAATTAACTTAAGAATTGAAAAATCATGCATGGGACTCAAGCTTTCAATTTCGGTCAGCCATGCAACATTAGGGTTTTGAGGTGTTTCATTTAAATTAAGCTTGAATTCTACCTTAGTTAAGAATGTATATAGGATTTGTAAGTTGAGATTTGTATGAATTTACATAAATTGTGAAATTGTGAAGATGGGATATTAAGGTTTTGGTAAGAATTTAGGGTTTTGATGAAATGTTGACCAATTAGTGTTATTATGCTTAATTATGGATATTTAGTGTGTTATGAGTTGAGAATTTATGAATGGAATTGAGAAAACTTATGGTGGTTGAATTGTTATTTTTTGGACCTTTGATTGCAATATGCTTTTAAGGTTATAAGTAAAGTTAGGCAACACCAATTAGTGTGAGGCTAATTGGAGATGAAATTTAAGACCTAAAGCTACGTTTTTTATGGGGAAACTTTATCCAAAAAGTGACCACAAGTTGGTCTAAAATTTGATTGAATCCAGATTAGGTACCCCCATTTTGGGCAGAACTTACCAAATGAACAATACATGTTCGCAATTGTCATAACTTTGTGTAGAGAGGTCCAAATGACCAGATTTTTGAACCATTGGAAAGGTTAGACATAGGAGCACATTTTTCATGAAGAACTCAGAACCCAGTTTCGCCTCTAACTAAATCAAATTGCCAACAAAAGTTAGCTCCCCAAATCTGGCAGAACCTAATGTGCCCAGAATTTCTAGATTTTGACCAATCCAGCCAACCTTAGTAAAAATGGCATAACTTGAGCTACAAACCTCTAAATGGAGTGATTCAAAAAGGGAAATAAAGCTAAGATATTAAGGAACAACTTTGATGAAAAAAAGTTGGTGAAAATTCCACTGTAGATAGGTCCAATAGAGCAGTAAACCCAAGTGACAAAAAATAAAATTTTGGAATTTCTCTTAGGGAGTTTTGAATATCAATTGGCAATCAATGCCAACACAATTGTTACCCAAAATATGATATATGGGTGTAATTGGAACTAATATACCTATTGAATATGAGAAAGGCAACATTTTACCTAATTGGTCAAATGAATAGTAACCACCCTAGCCATAAACACAAAGATGAGTAAAATTAAATATGCAAAGTTTAATTATTGGATTAATTATTAGAAATGGTTTGGATGGATGGTGAAACACTTTAAAATTATGTGTTTCAGTTGGAAAGAAGCCATCCTAGGAAGAAGAAAAAATTGAATTAAATCAAGGCAAACAAAAGAGGTTTATGAACAACTAGCCTATTTCTATGTTTTAAATTTATAATAGGTTTTGAATGAACTTGATAATTGTATTTTCTCTTGTGTACAAGAACTTTAATTCATTGAATGACTTTGTATGATTTAATTATGTTTTCTTCTATGCATTTAAGAATTTATTGCATGATTTGAAGAATTATAAATTATGAATTTGATGTATTGCCAACCTTGTGCATGAATTTACAATGATTAAATATGTTTAGTGATTTGTAAATACTTTGGTGAATAGAAATTGTTTTGAATATGATTTGAAACCATAGCCAGCATGGCAATGTGATTGAATTCCTTATTAGCTTGTCTAATGGGATGAACATATTATTCCCTCTCTGGCTAAAGTGTTGAGGTGTGTGCCAGTTGAGGAGAATTGAATGAGTACCTATATTTGCTAGCTAGCCCATGTATACCCCTTTAGCCTTTGGTACTATTAATTTATAAAAAAATTTGTACTATTAATTAGGGACTTAATTACATAAATTTCTTTTGTAATATAAATTTTGTTATCTCAATAAATGTAAGTATTTAAGTTTCTTTCTGAGTATTGTACATAATAAATTATTTTCTTTATGATGAGATTAGGTTGTATTGCTTTAAATGAAATTTTGACTGAAATAAATTATAAGAAGTGTTTTTCTGTAGGTTTTCAAGAACAATGTTCTAAATTTTTAGTCGACACTTTGCCAAAATTTTTGTAAAATTTTTAAATGTTAAATTAATTTCAAATAAAGTTTATGGCATAACCGCAAATTTTTAAAAATGCTTAATTATTCCTGAAGAGTTTATAACGGATTTTGGATTTGAAAACACTTCGTTTAAATTTTTATCACCACGCTAAATTATTAAATGGAATTGTTTTGCCAAAATCCCTTGTAGTGTATTTAATAGATTATCGGTAGGCGAAGTACAGTAATTTATTATGTATACTATGGGATCATGTTACATGTGACACCCTCTTCCGACTATAGTATAGCCAAGTAAGGCATGTCACACTCGGTGTCGGAGCACCCTATTTTATCTTATTTTATTCTTTTAAAAATTTTGTTCTCATTATATTTTAATATCAATTATTTTCTATGGAGAAACCAGTGGAGTTTCCCCTGTTTCTATTACCATTTGGCATATTTCACTATTCATCTGCTTAAAATTTTCAATAATATTTTAAAATAAAAATCTCATCATTTCATGCATCATTTATATATTTCAATTCCGTATTCAAATCCATACAATTTCATTCATATCCAATTGGATACATTCCCATTCAAGCTCAACTCATATATGAAAATTTTCAATCTTCATTAATTTACATAATATACAATTTAATCACATATGAATTAACCAATTTATTAATTTACATTACATACCTGTTAATTATATTTTCATAATTTACATTACAATACTATAACTAAGCATTTTATACAACATACAAATTATGACCTATATGGGCCCTATCTACATGCATTGCTGAGGAGGTGACAACCTTGAACACCCTACAGATCAGAACTCCAAAATCTCTATTTGGTATTCGCTAGGCTTTACCTTCAGTACTTGTGCGAGGAAATAAATTCATCGCGCTAAGCATTGCTGCTTAGTGGTGCAATAATATAACAAAGAAAATAATATATACAAAATACAAATGGAAATAAAACCTAATTTGCATAATCAAGAATTATTTTCATTTCATATGGAATTCCTAATATTAATTATCTTTTGTCATATTATATTGTTCTTTGGAATCGCTTGTTTCCTAAATTTACCGTAGTGATATACAAAATACGAAATATATTAGTATATTACATTTCTATTCATGTTATTTCAGAAGATGCAATTGTAATTATTTATTTAAATGATATCTATTTTGCTAATCTTTTTATCCTTTCACTCAACATTTCCTAGGTATTTGGATCATTTCATAGTAAATAAAATTTTAAAACTAATTCTAGTTTCTTTCTTATTTATTCATTTAATTCACATTATTCTTAATAAATTTCACTGCCCAAGTAACCTATGACAGGCTGACTAAACTGGATAACGGGTCATTGGTACTGGACACCGTGGTGCCTCGGGCTGTCATACCATGGGACGTGGAACGTCAACCACATATGCAGTCAGTTTGGCTAAAAAGCCATGATAACATATAATCAGACATAAAAGCCATAAGTGCGGGTATAAAGCCATGAGTGCCAGCATAAAGCCTCACACAGTATTGCTAAAACAATACCCTATTGGCATGCCAATCTATCCAATCTGTGACACATGTCTAAGCTATACATGGGCACATAAGTACCATTAAGTGTTAATATGTATTAGTATATCACTAATTCGTTATAAGTTTTAATGACAATTTATATCACTTAATGCTATTCCCAATGGGAACATAAATTTTTTGAATCACAATTAAACATAATTTATGCATTTCTCATAATTTAAACATTCATTTTATCCTTCACTTTGATCATAATTCACAACAATGGTTCTCATGTACTATTGTACTCAAAATATTCTTCCTTTCTTTCCTAATGAGAACTCAAGTCCTATTCACACATTTATGTGATTCATTTATTCATTTCAAAATTTATATGAATTATCATTTGTAATTCAAAGATATATTTACTTACTAGGTATTTATAATTCCCCTTATTTTCTCTCATGTACCATTTAATATTAATGGGTCTATTATTTCATTATACATTCCATTATATATATTTGTTGTGACATTCAAAACTTTATTTCCTAGTGGAAATACAATATCTAGACTCATTTTCATCTAATGCATATATTCATGAATTTCATTTATATAGTTTACTATTTATCAATCTCACTATCTATTTATCACTTACAATTTCTTATCTAATTTATTACACCAATTTACAAGTACCTAGATTCAAGCATATTCATTTGTATTCATAAAAGGAACCTAATTCTCAAATATTATTTGTACATCATTTACACCTTTAATATTTCATTCATAGTAATTTATGAATCACATTTCAAATCATATTGATAATGTCTCATAAGTTCTATTTGTGATGAGAATGGAAATCCCATCCACTTATTCTCATAATTTAGGTATACATTAAATCCTTTAAGTGGGGTACCATTGACCCCATTAGCAACTTAAGTTTTTGGTAGTTACTATTCACTTGACAATTTCCCTTCAAAGGTTGACTTTTTAATTCATAATATGTACACAAATGTTTGATACATATTTATACCATATTTTGGGTTTTAAGTTTGTTGGCATTGATTGCCAATTGCAATTCAAAGCCTCCTAAAAGTATTTTCAAAAATTTAGTTTTTGTGTCCTATGTTTACTATTCCATTGGTCTAAACTACAGTGAGAATTTGGCAAACTTTTCTTCATAAAAGTTGTTCCCTTATGTGCCTTCTTTAATCGCCTTTTTAAATCACTCCATTTGGAGTTTTGTAGCTCAAGTTATGGTCAATTTACCATAACTGGCCGAATGGGTCCTTACCCAGATTTTTTGGGCAAATTTGATTCTGCCAGATTTGGTGTCCTAAATTGGAGTAGCAATTTGAATTGGTTAGGCTCAGAATTTGAATTTTTATTGTTCATGAAAGTTGTTCTAAATTGTCTAATCTTTCCATTGATAAAAAATTTAGGTCAATTGGATATTTCTACACTGAGGTATGGCTAAATGAATAAATACTATTCATTTGGTCACTTTTACTAGGTCTAGAATTGGTTACCCGGATTTGGCCAATTTTTAGGGTATCTTAAGTTTATTTTCTGGGCAAGGTTTCTTCATCAAATTTATGTTATTATGTGTCTAGTTTCATGTCCAATTAGCCTTGCACCAATTGAACCTACACCACTCAAGTTACAGCTACCCAAACTTGCTGGACTAACATCCAGTCTTGTAAGTCACCTAAGGCAGCATACCTAACCTCAATTCCATTGGCATAAATCACTTCAATTCCTCATCAAATATAGCCAAATGGTCACAAATTGACCATTAGGACTTCCATTCACTAACACATGAGCAAAATCCAAATTTTGCCCTAAACCCTAACTCCAAAATTCTAATTCATGCCATACACACACCAAACTCATACCAATCACTTTATCCATCATCTATACTCATCAATAACATAAATAACCACTTAATTTCAGTAAAAATCAACAATTCTCAAACTTTCTCATGGCTGCCAACTTTTAGAAGTTCCATTTACTCATGGTTTTCTTTTGATTTTATGCAATTTCTACTTGATTTAGCATGCTTACAAAGATTAAAGAAGGCAGAGAACTTGTTTTATGCACTAACCTTATGTGAGCAGAATTTTTCCAAGCTTAAACTTCACTTTCTCTTCAATTCTTGGCAGCCAAACACTTCCCCAAGAGGTGTAAACAAGTTTTAATGAAGGGAGTCTAGCGTTTAGTGGTGGGAGACTAAGGTTTTAGAGCTTGAATTGTGTAACAATGGAGGAAAGAAAATGGGTAAGGGAGAGAGAGAATTATGGACAGCTGGCTACTGGAAGAAGACCACATTTTCTGATTTTTTTTTCTTTAATTTTTGTCTCTTTTAATTGTTTTAAGAAGGCTTGTTGAATGGTAATTGGTTGGAGTGTTCTTAATGACATCATCTTATGTCAAAATTCAAGTTTTACTTCATTTTCTTTTCTTTTCATTTCTACTCATTTTCAATTAAATTTGTAGTATTTATTCATATTTATGTCATATAATTTATTAACTTAACTGGACAAGTTGGTCAAAAATCGTCTCCGAAGGTGAAATGATCAAAATGCCCTTCGTTTTGCTTAAAAGACTAAAATTATTTGTACCGATTGAATAAATTTTCTAAGCATTTTCTTGGCATTCTACTGCCATCAAAACCACAATAACTCTTCTTTGGAATCCCAAAAATTATTTGACGGGATTCCCCTAGGATTTAGGGTTACTAGCTGTGAAGACAACAACTTCCCGTTAGGGTCACCCATCACCAAGACATTGGCTCATTTAACTTTGTTGTATTTCATTTCTTAAATTTTTTTCTAAATTTTTTCTTACCATTATTTGGGTTATTTATGACTCCTCACTCTAGTTTACATATAGTTCTAGTCATTCTAGCTGTCCGGACAAACATTGATCACCAGATCAGTCGAATGCACGGACTAGCTAAAGTGAGGGTGTTACATTACATCTTATAGAGGGGTAGTGTGTGACATGTTTTAGTGGTATCAGAGCCAGGTTTTTAATGTAAATTCAGAATTGTGAATTTGAAATATTTTTCGATAAGTACAATTGCTCAGTGTTGACACATATAGCACATTTACATCATGAATATGAACTGATGGGGAGAAAATCCCTTATGTTGGTTGTCTAGGAAACAGAAAATTCTTGTGAAAAGATATGCAAGAGGAAGATAAGATAGTAGATCAGTCGAGGACAGCTGAAGTACAAGGTGAGGCCCCAACTCCTCAAAGCATTGGAGGCCCAGTTGCACTAACCCCACCTATGCAAATTACTGCACAAATGGCTCAGCAGATGGCCATACTCTTTCAACAAATGGTTGATAGTATGTTGGGTTAAGCCCAAGTACATACCCAACCCCCATAAAGGTCGCATGAAAAGGGGAAGGGTGTGAAGCCTGCTGGCCAAAGTTCAGGCAGCAGTTTGGGGGAAAGAAAAGATTTTGGGGGACCCCAAACTCATAGATATGATAGAGACAAACCAGCAGGACAAAGGCCACTAAGATCCAATTGACAGACAACCAGGAATTTCTTTCCTATCCGTACCTATGGCATTTGTGTTAAATTACATGGGGGTATTTTCTATAAAGCCACTGGAGCTTGTTACAATTGTAGCAGAATCAGGCATTTTGTCAGAAATTGTACTAAAGTATGTCAACTTATGCCACATACTACACCAGAGGAATCAGTTCAAGGTTTGATTCTAGAGGTTCATCGATAGTCAGTAGGGGTAGAGGTAGAAGTAGAGACAGCACTTCAGGTAATCCTAGCACAATAGACCAACCCGAGCAGAGGAGTAGACTAGACAGAGTGTACTCCATGCATAGTGGGGAAGAAGCAGAAACTTCAGACGTAGTTACCTGTACATTCTCAATTTTTTAAAAGAATAATTATGTACTATTTGATTTTGGCTCTACTTATTTATATGCTAATGCTAGAATTACATATGCTGTTGCTATTTCCTTGCATGAAAATAAATTTTGATGTGTTAGTGACTAGTCTTTTAGGATAAGAATTATGATGATAAGCGTGATTGAAATTAGTTTTGGAAAAGTTTGCTAGTAAGAGACATCTCCTAGAATACAATAAATTATAAAATTAATTAGTGAGCCTAATTAGGTAAAGCAAGAGGACCTAGAAGTAAGTTATAGTAATATAGCTGTCTTAGATGCGGGCAAATGTATTACTGCTGATAGATATCAGTGGATACCATAATCAGAATAAGTTTGAGATATCAGTGGACTCGAGAAGGATAAAATATAAGGAAGTGTGATCTATTGGCATGTATCATAGTAACTATGCAATGTTCTTGATGTTTGTACTATAAGCAGTAGATTACAGTACTGACTTGGGATTTATTGTGTAGAGCTACGTACTACCCAATAGTGCACCAAGATAAGAATAATTGCGAATAGCTTCTACTTTGGCACAGTTATGCCAGAATGAAATTTTATTACTAGAAATGAGTTTAAAAATCCTGATCCGGGATTTAAAACTCTAGAATTAGAATATTGAAGTGTCACAGTTGCAAAGTAGCGAGAGTTAACGACTCAGTTACCCTAGCACGAGTTACAGTATATCAAGAATTGCTATAAGATTAGAGATTTCAATATAGTTAAAATTTAAAGATAATACCTATAGGACTAAGTCATCCAGTCTCTGATATGAGATTTATAGTTGTTTTGGTATTGCAATGAATCTTTTGCCCAAAGTTTAGTAAGAAATAGTATTCTATTTGTGTAGCAACAAGACACAAGATATGATTTTGTTCCCCTGAAAGAGACAGGATGCTATGGATAATAATTATAACTTATAAATTGATTGCAAAACGATGTTGGAACAGTAATATGATAGGAAATAGTTGGTCAGGTATTCCTTAGGAAGAGCACAATTTTATTGTGTGGATCATAAGGATTAGATTATGATTAGTATAAAACTTTTGAATAGCATGGGAAAAAGGAGAGTCCTATAGACTCCCTTCTTAAGATATTAGAGGATTGTTTATATTTCAATAAAAGAGAAGGCAATGATTGCAAAACAGTGAAAAATAAGCTATAAAATATCGGTAGATAAAAGAAAATATAGAAGTGAAAATTTGAATAGTTAGTTTAAACGTGACAAAGAGATATCACGAATATTTGAAGTATTAGCTAGAGTGGTCAAAGGACCAATCCAGAATAATATTGCAGTGTAGATAATTTATTAAGAAAGATAAAAAGGTACAAATTTTGACATAACAATTAGGTCAAGGAATGACACTAGAGGAATAATTATTACGGTATAGAATCTAGAAATGTGAAATTTAGAGTAAGTCAAAGTTGGGATGTTGTGAGAAACCAAATCATGGAATTTTAAATTGTAAGAGTATTTTGAACTATTCTATCAAGCAAAGGAATGAATTTATAAGTAATAAGTTAAATAAATGTGAATAAGAGGGTGCATAATGGCACATAAGCTGGGTTATGGATAAAGATAGTAAGATAACGATTATGGAAAATGCAGCCAAGGATTTACCTAAAGTACTTTGAATAAGACCAATAAGGTCCTGTTATAAAGAAACATAAATGAAAATAATTGACAGAACAATAGTAAGAGAGATATCGAAGATAATATGAATAATAAAGTGTTTTTGAAGGGATTTCCTCAAAAAAAAAAAAAAAAGATTACGAGATTATGAAAAAGGAGGAAACTAAGTCCTCGTTTCATAGGACCATATGAGATTATAGGAAGAGTGGGTCCATTAGTATATAGACTTGCTCTACCTAGAGAATTGAAGTAATTCAAACTTAACTTATTTTGAGGAACTCATAAGAATTTTAGCACATGGGGTGAAGCCATTAAGAAATAAACAAATACCACTGGTTAAAGTGCTATGGAACCATCATCTAAATCGTGAAACCACATGGAAATGTGAGAAGGACATAAGACAACAACACCCATGATTATTTAGAGACTGACATTAGGTAAATTTTGAGGACAAAATTCTTTTAAGGAGGGGAGAATAGTAACACCCTCGCATTGAACAGTTCATTCATTCTACTGTTTCAGTAACTAGTGTCTGACCGGACAGTTAGAATGTTTAGAACCATATTTAAGCCATCTAGAAAAGCCATAAATAAAAATAAATAGCAATTACATAAAGGTAAAATGGAAATAAGAAAAACAAAGCATAATCAGTTAAATGAGCCGAGGCCACAGTGATGGGTGATCGAACTAGGAAGTGACTGCGAGCTCAGTTGCTACCCTGATTTCGTGTGGGACCCTACGGCACCTCAAGCCTAAGGAAAATTGCAAAGTTAATGGTAGTGTGAAAATCACTGAAAATAATAGAGAACCAGTTCAAAAAATTGAATCAGGATTCAAGAAGCAACCATGTGCTATTAGAAAAATTGATTAGATCGATAAGGGGCAATTTGGTCAATTCACCCTTAGAGGTGACTCTTGGCCTAAATGTCCATTAAAATGTAGGAAATTAAAATTGTGAACAATAATTAAAAACATGAACAGTTGTGGAAGGAAAGGAAAAAGAAATGAAAAGAAAAATTCAAATTAAAGGGGTTATGACATCATCCTAGTGATGTAAGCATGAGCTAATTAATATTATAATTTTAAATTATGAAAAATTAGGGATAAGTATCATTAAAATGAGATAAAATTAAAAAGAAAACAAATCACGTTCTTCAACCAAAAGTGGCTGGCCATCTCTCTCATCCCTCCCCCATTTTATTTCCTCCATGGATGAATGTTTTAAGCTCTAGAAACCCAAGTTTTACACCATAAAACCCATGACTCCCTTAATAAAAATTTGATACTCAAGCTTAAAAAGAAGGTTGGGAACAAAGAAGATTAAGAAGAAAGTGAAGAATTAATGGAACAAATTTTCTCAATTAAGGTAAGGGTCGTATGAGCTTAAACTTGATATATATATATATGTGTGTGTGTGTGTGTGTGTGTGTGTGTTGAATTGCTCTTGAGTATGGGAAAATTAACTTAAGAATTGAAAAATCATGCATGGGACTCAAGCTTTGAATTTCAACCAGCCATGCAATAATAGGGTTTTGAGGTGTTTCTTTTAAATTGAGCTTGAATTCTACCTTAGTTAAGAATGTATATAAGATTTGTAAGTTGAGATTTGTATGAATTTACATAAATTGTGAAATTGTGAAAATGGGATATTAGGGTTTTGGTGAGAATTTGGGGTTTTGATGAAATGTTGACCAATTAGTGTTATTATGCTTAATTATGGATATTTAGTGCGTTATGAGTTGAGAATTGATGAATGGAATTAAGAAAACATATGGTGGTTGAATTGTTGATTTCTAGACCTTTGAGTGCAGTATGCCTTCAAGGTTATAAGTAGAGCTAGGTAGCTCCAATTGGTGTGAGGCCAATTGGAGATGAAATTTAAGACCTAAAGCTACAATTTTGATGAAGAAATATTGTCCAAAAGTTGGTCTAAAATTTGGTTGAATCTGGATTAGGTACCCTTATTCTGGGCAGAATTGACCAAATGAACAGTATATGTTTGCAATGGTCATAACTTTGTGTAGAGATGTGCAAATGACATGATTTTTGAACCATTGGAAAGGCTAGACATAGGAGCACATTTTTCATGAAGAACTCAAAATCCAGTTTGGCCTCTAACTAAATCAAATTGCCAACGAAAGTTAGCTCCCCAAATCTGCTAGAACCTAATGTGCCCAGAATTTCTGGATTTTGACCAATCCGGCTAGCCTTAGTGAAAATGGCATAACTTGAGCTACAAAACTCCAAATGGAGTGATTCAAAAAGAGAATTAAAGCTAAGCCATTAAGGAACAACTTTGATGAAGAAAAGTTGGCTAAAATTCCACTGTAGATAGGTCCAATGGAGCAGTAAACCCAAGTAACCAAAACTGAAATTTTGGAATTTCTCTTACGGAGATTTGAATTTCAATTGGCAATCAATGCCAACACAATTGTTACCCAAAATGTGATATGTGGGTGTAATTAGAACTAATATACCTGTTGAATATTAGAAAGGTAACATTTTACCTAATTGGTTAAATGAATAGTAACCACCCTAGCCATAAATACAAAGATGAGTAAAATTAATTATGCAAAGTTTAATTATTGGATTAATTATTGAAAATAGTTTGGATGGATGGTGAAAAACTTTAAAATTATGTGTTTCAGTTGGAAAGAAGCCATCCTAGGAAGAAAGAAAAATTAGATTAAATGAAGGTAAGCAAAAGAGCTTTGTGCACAACTAGCATATTTCTATATTTTAAATTTATAATGGGTTTTGAATGAACTTGATAATTGTATTTTCTCTTGTGTACAAGAACTTTAATTCATTAAATGACTTTGTATGATTTAATTATATTTTCTTTTATGTATTTAAGAATTTATTGCATGATTTTAAGAATTATAAATTGTGAATTTGATGTGTTGCCAACCTTGTGTATGAATGTACAATGATTAAATATGTTTAGTGATTTGTAAATACTTTTGTGAATAGAAATTGTTTTGAATATGATTTGAAACCACAGTCGGCATGGCAATGTGATTAAATTCCTCATTAGCTTGTCTAATGGGATGAACATGTTATTCCCTCTCTGGCTGAAGTGCTGAGGTGTGTGCCAGTTAAGGAAGAATTGAATGAGTACTCATATTTACTAGCTAGCCCGTGTATACCCCTTTAGCCTTTGGTTATTGGGAGAATTGGCTTTGTCGTGGTGTAACAACCCGACATTGTTTTAGTGTCATGCTGTAAGCTGTGTGAATGTTTTCAACATCCTTAAATTATGCATACTTTGATAAAATGTGATTGAAACAAATATTTGTTAGTGGTTGGAAAATGATATATTGTTTCATTATCCAAGAAAAATATAAATATTTCAATTGCTTTATTATGAATTAGATAAATTGTTATTACTTAATCAAATGATATTCATTAAATAAATTGTGTGATTGAAATTATCGATTTTGATTTTATGAATTTGGAAGATCTTAAATATTTTGAGCCTTTTTACTATGATTTGTCAAAGTATATTTTGTATTAAATTTTAATTTATTTGTTGTGCACCACGAAGTTCACCACTCAGCGATAGCTTTGTATGTTGTCGCTGGTGAAACAAAAGATATAATAGCTGAGTGAGGCTACTTGAAGCAGTGGATTGAAGTTATTTACAGGATAGCCTAGGTATACCCTTATATATTAGGTTTTGGTGTAATCATGTAATTATATATATGTAACCACATTCGAGCAGTTGTATAGAAACACTTGTAATATTATTTTGGGATTATAATCAAATGAGAAAAAAATTTGTACTATTAATTAGGGACTTAATTACATAAATTTCTTTTATAATATAAATTTTATTATCTCAATAAATGCAAGTATTTAAGTTTCTTTTTTAGTATTGTACTTAATGAATTATTTTCTTTATGATGAGATTGGGTTGTGTTGCTTTAAGTGAAGTTTTGGCTGAAATAAATTATAAGAAGTGTTTTTCTGTAGGTTTTGAAGAACTGTTTTCTAAATTTCTAGCCGGCACTCTGCCGAAATTTTTATAAAATTTTTAAATGTTAAATTAATTTCAAATAAAGTTTATGGTATCATCACAAATTTTTAAAAATGCTTAATTATTCCTGAAAAGCTTTATGATAGATATTGAATTTGAAAACACTTAGTTTAACTTTTTGTCACCATGCCAAATTGTTAAATGGAATTGTTTTGCCAAAATCTCTTATAGTATATTTAATAGATTATCGGTAGGTGAAGTACGGTAATTTATTAGGTATACTACGAGATCATGTTATATCTTACGGAAGGGTAGGACTTGACATCTGACATTAGATGTCATACCTTACCCTTACATAAGATATGACATGCTCCCGTAATATGCCTAATAAATTACCGAAACATCCTCCACCGATAATCCATTAAACATATTACAAGGGATTTAACGATTTCAAATTCAATTTCAAATTAAAATTGTCGTTAAAAGGTTTAATAGTTTTTCTAAGGTTTAAGAAAAATACCTTGAAATTAATTAAGAAAAGAAATAAGCATTTTTAAAACTTAAAGAAATTTGATAAAAATTTGGCATGATGATTACTAAAAATTCAACTACCCAAAAATTTTAAATCTGTTAAACAAAATCTGTAGCAATATATATATATATATATATATATATATATATATATATATATCACAAATTCATTAAATCAACATTTCATCAAATGCTTTTCTTCATTCACAACCGAAAGAAACACATTCTTACAAATTTACATTTATTCGATATCAATAAAATGATATTACATCACTTTTGTATAGCTGCTCAAATATTTCTTATATACATATTGTAATACCCCTATGTTCGGTAGTGCGTTCTATTGTTCCGGTGACCAGTGTTGTCCAAACAGCTAGGATGCCTAGAACTGCACTTGGATATGAGTAAGGAGACATAAAATAATGAAATACAAGAAAAGAAAATACAAGAAAAACAAAAGAAAAATAATAGCAATGAAATATAACCAAGTTAAACGAGCCGAGAACCCTAGCGATGGAAGACCGCACCGGGAAGTCGCAGCGTAGACCGTTGACTAGCCCTGGACTGCGAGAAACCCTGGAAAATACTTTTAGGACTTAAATAAATGTCTTTTGAAGTATAAATACCATTAGAAATATCAAAGAAAATTAATTAATTAGTACAAAGAAAAGTGAGAAATCGAAAAACGGACAAAACCCGGTGTTACCGAAAAATCGAGAATGTTACCCGAACAGGGGCATTGTGCCCATTTGACACCCCGAGTTGTCTTTTGACCTAAATTTCCATTAAAAATATATGATATTACACTTGGAAAATGTCATGAAAAATTAAATTAGTGATACCTAATGTAAATAGCAAAAGTGGGAAGCTTAATGTGGGAAAATGAAACCTTAGATTAAATTAATATTTAATTTTAACTTAGTGCTCCACTCACCCATCAAAGTGGACCACTAACTCATCATCTTGGACAAAATACTCATCATCTTCTTCAACCTTAGAACCAGCCGAAATTGCTCCCAAGAAACTCCATTGCCGCATGGTTTGAAGCTCCATGCAAGTGTGATGCAAGCTTGTTTCTTGGCACTTTCCTTCATTAAAAGTTGTCCATACACCTTGGGAAGTAGATAGGCAACAAGAAGACCAAGTTTTGGAGAGGTTTTAAAGAGTTTCCAAAGTGGTAAGTTTGTGTTTTTTATTATTACTTCATTAAAGTTTGAGAGGATGTTATGGGTACTTGAATTGTGGAGAGATTTTTGAGGTTTGATGTTTAAAGGGAGATGTATATTTTTGGCAGCCATGGAAACTCCTCAAGGGCAATTTATTCTTGCTTGTAAATGGTAGATTAAAGGGTTGATTATGTGTTTATATGTGTAGTAATAAATTGGCTAATGTATACTAAGTATATTCTGAATGTATACTTGAAATTGGAAGCTTGGACATTAATGGAGAGAGGTGTATGAATCGGCAGCTTGAATGGTGAACCATAAAAATGTTATTTCATGTTTGGTTTATGGAATATTAATTTTGAATTGTGGTACTTGTTATGGCAGCTTGTGTATATGTATGAAGGTGTGAGGTTGGACATGTAAATGAGCTAGGTTAGGTGATTGAATTATTTGTAATTTGAGCTTGAAAAATTCTGTCCTATATGGTGCATATTGAGTGTGATTATAAGCTGCCAAAGTGACCAAAAATGTGTTGTGAAATATGTTCATGTTATGGTACAAAGCAAAAATGGCATGAATGTGTAAATTGGTAAGTGTTAAATGTATCCTTTGATGAGTGATGGACAAGGTGCAATAGGGCAGTGTGCATTTTGGCTTAGAACCTTAAGTGTGTGGCTCCAATTGGTATGAGACCAATTGGAGCTGAAACTAGGCACAAAAAGTGCCAACTTTCATGAAGGAAGCTTAACAAAATTCTATTTATAAGGTAACTTGAAAAATGACCAAATCCGGATTAGTGCATTTAAGGCCTGAAAATTGACCATTTGGGCAGTAGTTAGTGTTTTGGCCATAACTCACTCAAAACAGGTCCAATTGACCTAAAATTTTTACCATGAATAGTTGAGACATATATCTACAAGTCTTATGAAGACACCAAAGCCCAAAAATGACCATAAGCAAGTCAAATACCTTATATAATTTCGGGTCCAAAAACTGGCCGAACCAAATTTGACCTAAAATGACTTAAAGTGACCGATTTTCGTACATTCTCACCAGCAATAGTAAAATGACCATAATTTGGTCTAGTAAACTTAGAATGACCTGAAATTTTGCCCCGCGTGCAATAAGACACAGATCTACAAGTTTGTAGTTTTGACAGAAACTTGAAATTTGAGGGAACTAGGTCATCGGGCTAGGTCAAATTAGTATACCGGGATCCGACAAATTGCAATAAAACGCAATATACATGGAAATGAATTGGGTAACATGTACCAACCCTAAAAGGCTACAAATGTGACATATTGGTAACATTAAAACCTAATTCACCTAGAATGCATCAAGGGTCGACATCTTAGGTTGACTAAGGAAATAATAGAACTCAATGAATTAATTATTAAGCATTATTGTTAGAGACAGTTTAAATGAGTACTGAAACACTTCAAATTGTGTTTCTCAGTTAGCAACGACTCAGGGAAAGGGAAGGAAACATTGAGTCAGAGCCAAGAGACAGTTATCAGAGGTTTGTGCACAATAGTTATTTCTTTTGAATTTTTCAATTGAAATAAATTATGATTAATTGTATGTTATTGTTTTAAATTGTGTTTGTGCATAATAATTTTGATTTCTTATTTTCTACTTAAAAATTTATTTGAACATTATAGTTTTAAATTGTGTCTGTGCACAATACTTTTTATATTCACTGCTTTTACTAGAAAATTTATTTGGAGAAATGAGTTATGAATAATTTTTTATTGTTTTGGCTTTGAGAATCTTATTTGGAAATTATTGTGTTGCCTAATTTGCAAATGGAAATTTTGAGATAAAATATGACTTGTAGTTTGTATAAAATATTTAAATATTGTGATTTGGAATTGTTTTGATTCACACTTGGCATGACACTGTTACTATGTTCCTCCTCCATTTATGGGGTGAGTGTGATTATATTCCTCCGTCTTTGACTTATCAGTCTGGGGTGAGTGTGATTATTTTCCTCCCTCTCTGGTTTACCAATTGAGGTTGTAGATCGGATGAGTACTCATTAGCTAGCTAGCCACCTCCCTCATTGATTTCGATTAGTGGGGTTATAGATTGCTTTGTCATGGTGTACAACACGGCATTGATCGGAAATTTTGTGTCATGGCTTAAGTTGTGTATGAATTGGCAACACTGTGTTTATTAAATTATTTGACCCAAAATTTTTCTATAATGAGCTTTGATAATTTGTGAAATGTAATTGTGCAACATTTAAATTGTGTTATTGATTTGCAAAACGGTATTATTCAGTTATTTGATCAAATTGTGTTATTGATTGGCAAAACTATATTATTCAGTTATTTGATCAAATTTGTGTTATATGAACTTTGTAAATTGTGAAATGGAATTGTGAACTATTTGATTTGTGAATTGTCAATAAAAGATTTATGTATCACATTTCAAATTGTTATTGTGCACCACTGAGTAAATTTTACTCAGTGATAGCTTTTCATTGTTGTTGCAGATAGACAGACTAACAGGGCAGTAGATTAGGCTGCTAGTGCTTCAGTGAGAGATCATCGGGTATATTGAGTATACCATATTTTATATTTTGTATTGTAATGTATGTTCATTGTATGTATATAAAGTTCTTGGTTTTGAGCAATTGTAAATTAAAATTGTACATTGAAGTTATAAAATAAATTGTAAATTATTTTGGTTTGTAAATAACTCAACTCAACTCAACTCAACTAAGCCTTTATCCCAAAAATTTGGGGTCGGCTATATGGATTCACTTTTTCCACTGTGAATGATTTTGGGTTAAATCCTCAGAAATGTGTAATGCTTCTAAGTCATGTTGTACTACTCTCCTCCAAGTCAATTTAGGTCTAACCCTTTTTTTTCTTTCTATCTTCTAACCTAATGTGCTCTACTTGTCTAACTAGAGCCTCCGTATGTCTACGCTTCACATGACCAAACCACCTCAATCTCCCTTCTCTCAACTTATCTTCAATTGACACCACTCCTACCTTTTCTCTAATACTCTCATTACGGACTTTATCTAGTCTAGTATGGCCACTCATCCACCTTAACATTCTCATCTCTGCAACTCTTATCTTAGATGCATATGACTCTTTCAGTGCCCAACACTCACTACCATATAACATAGCCGGTCGTATGGCTGTACGGTAAAATTTTCCTTTTAATTTATTGGGAATCTTATGATCACATAAAACTCCCGTGGCACGTCTCCACTTCAACCGTCCGGCTTTAATCCTATGACTAACATCCTCCTTACATCCCCCATATATCTGAAGGACTGAGCCTAGATATTTAAAGTGATTACTTTGGAACAGTACCACTCCTTTCAAACTAACTCCTTCCCTATCACCAGTTTGGCCTTCACTGAGCTTGTAATGCATGTATTCTGTCTTCATTCTACTTAACTTAAAACCCTTTGACTCTAGAGTACTTCTCCAAAGTTCTAGCTTCCTATTGACTCCTTCTCGTGTCTCATCTATCAGAACAATATCATCCGCAGACATCATGCACCAAGGAATACTCTCTTGTATATGTTTCATCAATTCATCTAAAACTAATGTAAAAAGGCAAGGGCTTATGGCTGATCCTTGGTGTAATCCAATTGAGATTGGAAAATCTCTTGTGTCCCCTCCCACTGTGCCCACAATAGTAGTTGCTCTTTCATACATATCTTTCAATACTTGTATGTACCTAATAGATATCCTCTTTTGTTCTAACACATTCCATAAGACCTCTCTTGGAACACTATCATAAGCCTTCTCCAAATCAATAAAAACCATGTGTAGATCTTTCTTCACATCTCTATATTTCTCCATCAAGCTTCTAATGAGAAATTTCTCTTTCATAGTTGAACGACCGGGCATGAAACCAAATTGATTGAGAGAGATAGAAGTATCATGACGTAGTCGATGCTCCACAACTCTCTCCCACAACTTCATAGTATGGCTCATGAGTTTAACTCCCCTATAATTTGAGCAACTCTGTATGTCTCCCTTATTTTTAAATATAGGTACTAAAATACTCTTCCTCCATTCATCAGGCATTTTCTTTGAGTTTAGAATCTTATTAAATAATTTAGTTAACCATGCCACTCCCATATCTCCCAAATACTTCCACACTTCAATTGGTATTTCATCGGGTCCACAGGCTTTACCCACTTTCATTCTCTTAAGTGCTTCCTTTACTTCTAAAGATCGAATCCTTCTAGTATAATTTACATTCTTTTCTATTGTTCTATAATCTATATTCACGCTATTACCATTTTGACTATTATTAAAGAGATCATTAAAATAATTTCTCCATCTTTCTTTAATGTCCTCATCTTTCACCAACACTTTTCCTTCTTTATCCTTAATGCACCTAACTTGATTGAGGTCTTGACATTTTCTTTCTCTACTCCTTGCTAATCTATAAATATCTTTCTCCCCTTCTTTAGTTCCAAGTTTCTCATATAACTTTTCAAAGGCCTGTGCTCTTGCTTGACTAACTGCCTTTTTTGCCTCTTTCTTTGCTATCTTGTACTGTTCATATGCCTCATTATTATCACATTTAGGTAATTTCTTATACCATTCCCTTTTTCTCTTCACTGCCTTTTGTACTTCCTCATTCCACCACCATCTCTCTTTTGAGGGTGGTCCATGTCCTTTAGACTCTCTAAGTACTTTTCTAGCTACTTCTCTAATCTTTGATGCCATCTGTATCCACATATCATTGGCCTCTATATCTAGCTTCCATACTTCGGACTCGAGAAGCTTATTTTTGAACTTCACTTGCTTTACTCCTTTGAACTCCCACCACTTTGTTTGAGCTACACTATTTTTTCTGACCTTACTTGAATTGTTCCTAAACATGACATCCAAGACCACCAACCTATGTTGACTTGTTAAAGCCTCTCCTGGAATGACCTTGCAATCCTTGCATAGAGCTCTATTTGTCTTCCTGGTTAAGAGAAAGTCAATTTGGCTTCTATGTTGCCCACTTTTAAAAGTCACTAAATGTGACTCTCTTTTTATAAAGTAGGTATTTGCTAGTATTAGGTCGTATGCCATAGCAAAATCCAGGATGCTTTTTCCCTCCTCATTTCGACTGCCAAAACCAAAACCTCCATGAACATTCTCATAACCTTGCCTATCACTTCCTACATGTCCATTCAAATCTCCACCAATGAAAACATTCTCTTCATTCGGTATGCTTTGCATTAAATCATCCATATCTTCCCAAAACCTTTGTTTACTCTCACTGTCTAATCCTATTTATGGGGCATAAGCACTAACTATATTTATTGTTTCTTCTTCTAGTACTAGCTTTACTAGTATAATTCTATCTCCTACTCTTTTCAAAGCTACTACTGCGTCTTTCAATGTTCTGTCTATGATTATACCCACTCCGTTCTTGTTTCTCCCCTTTCCGGTAAACCACAGTTTGTACCCTGAATTACCCACTTCCTTACTTTTCTCTCCTACCCATTTAGTCTCCTGAATGCAAGCAATATTCACTTTTCTCCTTTCCAAGGTATCCACAAGCTCCATTAATTTTCCTATAAGTGATCCAACATTCCAAGTACCAACCCTGATCCTCCTCCTATCCTGCTCCTTCCTAATTGGTCTCCTTCTATGATATCTTCTATTATTTTCTATGTCTATCTTGTGTTATGTTCCACTATTTGTTCTACTATCTGTCCTATGGACTAACTTCTTTACCCACACCCGTCCATGATGTGGGAACCCTTGCTCACTTAACACCACACCCGGGCGCCGGCATGGCGTGTCGCTTTCGGTGAATGCCCTACACCCTTGCATATTTATCACTACACCCGGGCTCCGATGTAGCGCGTCGTTAGTAGAGGACGCCCCAACGTTTATATCATTTGAATCCATATCATAGGGTGTGATGAAATTTTTACGCTGGTTGTCACCTACCGCAACCCTCCTCCTTTATCCGGGCTTGGGACCGGCTAAGCGCAAACTGCTTAGGCGGAGTTATTTTGGTTTGTAAATATTGTGGTATATTTCTTTTATCTCAGCCTTTCAAAATATTGAAAATTTTTTGTGGATTTGAGTTGAGAAATACATTGTGTTAATTAAATGTTGGAGTTTGAGATTGAGAAATATAATTAAAGTGTTTTTTTACAGGTTTTTGAAGAACTATTTTATTCAAAATACAGATGGCACTCCGCCAAAGTTTTTACAGAAATTACTAATAATTCAAATGTGTTAGCTGTTTCACTTCAGTTTAAAAAAGTTTTTAACACCTGTAAATAGTGCTCACCACTGTAAAAGAAGTAAGAAAAGTTTTAAAATCCCTTATAGTGTATTTAATGGGTTATCAGTAGACGAAGTTGGTAATTCATTAGGTATACTATGGGATCATGTTATGCCTTACAGAGGGATAGGGTGGGACACATATAGTCATTAGTTACATCTGAAACAAAATTCAAAAAAGTAAACCTAGAATTGTACCCTACTTATAAAATGAATACGGCTTCTACTACGCTCACTCAGCTGTCTTTTCTTTTCCTCTACCTATGATAGCATAAAAATAGTGATCGCTGAGTACAATGACTCAGTGGTGCACAACTATCAATTTATAAAACTAACATAAAACATAAAATGTTAAACCATAACAAAGTATTTAAGATATTCAAATTTCCATGAAACATGAAAATAATAATATTCACAATCATCAACAAATCATTTATTTTCAATAACACATTTATTATAACATTTAAAAATAACTAATGTTGCCAACATCTCACAGTTTAAGCAATGACACAAAATTTCTGATCAATGCCGTATTGTACACCACGAAAAAGCTATCTCAACTCTATTTAGCAAAAACTAATGAAGGAAGCAAAGCTAGCTAGTAAATATGAGTGCACCCATCTGATCTCAACCTCAACTGGTAAGCTAGAGAGAGAGGATAATATAACCAATCTCAACCCCATAAGTGGAGGATAAACATATCCAATATTAACCTCATAAAGTGAGGGAAGCAATTAAAGTATGTTGTGCCAACTATGGTTTGAAAATAATTTTAAATCAATTTCCATTCAAATAAACAAACATTTCAAATCATTACAAATCATCATATATGGTTGGAAACATATCAATTTTGTAACACCCCTCACCCGTCTTGTAACACCCCTTACTCGTCCACAGTATTGCCAAGCAAGGCATGTCACACGGAGTGCCAGAGCACCTAATCTTATCTGATTTCATTATAGTTCTTGATTTACTTGTTCAAAAATTTTATCTGAGGTTTAGGCTATTTTTACTGTTTATCAAAATCTGACTAATTTGGAAAATTCAAAAATTTTAATGACAATCCAGCAGAGTGCTGGCAGAAATTTGGACTAACAGTTCTACTGAACTTGTCAAAAACAATTTCAATATATACTCAATCTCAATTAGAATCATCATGAGCAGATACTTAACTCATATATCAGAATTCTTACATTTCATTATCTTACATAATTTGCCAACTAATTACATAAGTTTGTCAAGTACAGGGTATACAAATAATTTACAATATACTTAGAATGAACAAAATACATAACATGTGTAAATATGAGCCTTATCTATATGCATTGCTGAGGAGGTGACAACCTTGAATTTTTCTGACACTTCTGCAGATTTGGACTCCAAAATCTCAATCGAAGTACCTGCGCAAGGAAACAATTCCATCACGCTAAGCATTTCTGCTTAGTGGTGCAATTGTAGCACCCCTCACCCGACTACAGTATAGCCGAGCAAGGCGTGCTACAATCGGTGCCGGAGCACCCTAACTTATCTTACTTTTTTTTTTAAATAATTTTGAATTCATTTAATTTAATATCAATTATTTTTCGATGGAGAAACCAGCGGAGTTTCCCCTATTTTATTATCGTTTGGCGTATTTCAATATTCACCTGTTTGAAATTCAATAATATTTCCAAAATAAAATCTTATCCATGCTAATCATAATTATCTCATTAATCATAATTATCTCATCAATCATTCTCATAATTTTCTCATAATTCAAATCTCATCCATACATTTCAATTTCATAATCATTTCCATACATTTCCATTCATACTCAATTCATATGTAAACATTCTCAAATTACATAAGCAAAATTTTCAAATTTCCTTAATTTACATAATTTACAAAATAATTACAAAATTTCATAATTTACATAATATATAAATTAATTACATATGAAAAAGCTAATTAATTAATTTACATTGCATTCCTATTAATTACCTGTTCATAATCTACATTATAATACAATATCTAGCATTTTAAACAAAATACAAAATATGATCTATATGGGCCCTATCTACATGCATTGCTGAGGAGGTGACAACCTTGAATACTTCAGATACTTCCGCAGATCAAAACTCCCAAAATTCCCAGTCAAACGTCCATTGGGTTCTAGCTTCAGTACCTGCGCGAAGGAAACAATTCCATCGCGCTAAACATTGCTGCTTAGTGGTGCAATAATATAATAAGGAAATAATATACAAATAAAGATAGAAATAAAACATAATTCAAATAATCAAGATTTATTTATATTTCACATGCGGTTTCTAAAATTTAATGTGTTATATCCTAATTTAGTCCTCTTTAAAAGTGTTTATTTAATTTCTAATATTTTTAATTGCTAATATTCTTAACTTATCTCAATAAATTACACTGCCCAAGTAACCTACGACAGGCTGACTAAACTGGATAACGAATTGGGTGTACTTTGGACCGCGGTGCCTCGGGCCGTCATACCATGGGACGTAGAACGTCAACCACGTATGCAGTCAGTATGGCTAAAAAGCCATGATAACACATAATCGGGCATAAAAGCCATGAATGTTGGCATAAAGCCATGAATAGGGCATAAAGCCATGAATACAGGCATAAAGCCTTTCGCAGTACTGCTAAAACAATACCCTATTGGCATGCCAATCTATCCAATCTGACACACGTGTCTAGGCAATACAAGGGCACATAATACCATTAAATATTAATATATTGTGTTTTATGAATTCATTATTTCATGAGAAATTTCAATTATAATTCATACATTCATTTGATCATTTATATGATCACAATTCCTATCAATTATCCTTTTATACCATTGTACTCAAAATACTTCTCCTTTCTATAATAATGAGAACTAATGTCTCATTCATACATTAATATAGTTCATATATTCATTCATTATGTTATTCTTATTGATCACAATTCTAAACAATGGTTCACATGTACCATTGTATTCAAAACATTTTCCTTTCTCATTTATACATTTAAGATTCTACTTATGTAGTCACAATTTTATATTTCAAGTTGAGATATTAATATTTTATGAATTCCATTTGTGATGGGCATATAAGCCCTAACTATCTATTCACATCAATTAGGTGACTTATTTTTCATGTTTCAAGTAATCCATGAATATTTCATGGATTTCAAATTTATGGTCTTAATTTCCTTTTAACAATTTTGGCTAAGATACATAGTCCACATTTGTCATACAATTCTAAGCATTTAAGCTTAGAATTGGTTCTAGGTCTTCATCTTAGTTTGTTACTCATTTTGATTACTATTCACCTTACTAGTCAACCAAAATGTTGACTTTTTCATACTTAAGGGATATGTTAATTCTAATTACACCAAGATCCCACATTTTGAGTTTTACATTTGCTAGTATTAATTGCCAATTGCAATTTAAAGTCCCCTAGATGCATTTCTAATTTCAAATTTTGAATTTCAAGTTTTGGTGTCACTATTCACCTCATTGGTCAACAAAAATATTGACTTTTGGATAGAAAATAGGTGTATTGGTTTTAACACCCCAAACATACCACATTTTGTATTTAAAACTTGTTGGAATTGATTGCCATTACCATTTTTATGCTTAAAACCAAAAGGGCAGAATTTTCAGTTTTTGAAGCCTAATTTTACTATTCCATTAAGCCCTGTTGCAGTGGGAATTTGAGGAAATAGTAAACATGAAAGTTGTTCCTTATATTGTCTAGTTGAATTTCATTTTTTGAATCACTCCATTTGGAGTTTTGTAACTCCAGATATGGTCCAAAAACCACAGCTGGCCGGATTGCCAAAACTGCAGAATTACCAAATCTACAGTAACATGAACAGTGACTGTGACTGCCATTTGAGTTAGGTTTTGGCCATAATTTGGGATATGTTTCTTCATGAAAGTTGTTTGTCTAGGTCTTAACTTGTTGCTGTAAAACTTTCAGGTCAATTGACCATTTCTACAGTGAGTTATGGCCAAATGAACAGTTACTATTCATTTGGTCATTCTGCAGAATTGGCTTGCAGGGTACCCAGATTGGGGCCAACTTTTGGTCCTCTTGCTTTGGTCTTTTGGGAATGGTTTCTTCAGCAAAAATGTGCCATTATAAGTCTAGTTTCATTTTCAATTGGCCAAACACCAATTGGACCAACACAGCCAAAGATATGGCAGTCCAAGTGGGCTGGAATCACAGCCACCTGCTTTGCACTCATTAGCGACCCACCAATTCTGTTTGCATCACTCTAAATCTCTTCAAATTATGGTGAAATTGCCTCAAATGGTCACTAATTGACCATTAAAATGTTCTTTCACAATTTCATAAGCTAAATCCAAGTTTCACTCCCAAACCCTAGCTCATTTTCAAGAATTACACCAATTACCTTAGTTAGCACACCAATTCATCATACATATATATATATATACCTTAAACATCATCTTTAGTCCACTCTAAGTCCATCAAAAACACTTAATCTTGTTCCTCCCTAGGGCTGCCAAAGTTCATTGTATACATACACATAAATTCCATTCATTTAATTCACAAATTCTTGCTTATTTTAGGTCTCTAATCATGGAAAGAGAAAGATGTATGAATAATAGGCACTAACCTCTTGTAGGGCAGAATTTTCCCAAGCTTGATTTCACTTTCTTTCACTTTCTTCTCTTCTAATGGCTGCCCAAATTTAGCTCTAGTGATAAGGAAAATTTTTTGTGAAGAGAGGGTGAGGTTTTGGTGTAGTTGGCTATGGAATCAAGCTCATTCGGAGCTTTAATGGTGGTTTTCCTCTTTTTTGTTTTCTTTGGTGCGGGAATGAAATGAAGGGGCTGCTGCTTTCTTTAATTTTTTTGGCCATATTTATCTCTTTTTATTTGTTAATTAAATGTTTGTTTAAATGTGATTGGTGGTAGCTTTTTAAATGACATCATCATATGTCATAATTTGCTTTTTATTTCATTTTTCTTTTCTTTTCATCACTACTCATTTTCACTTTAATTTTTAGTAATATTTATTCATATTTTATACCATAATAATTATTTACTCAACTGGACAAGTCGGCCAAAAATCGTCTCTGAAGGCGAAATGACCAAAATGCCCTCCGTTTGGCTTAACGGGTCAAAATTGTCTGTACCAATTGAAAAAATTTTCTAAATATTTTCTTGGCATTCTAATGCCATAGGAACCTTAATGATCCTTCTCTGGAGTCTCAATAATTATTTTATGAATTTTTCCCTGGGTTTAGGGCTCCTCGTTGTGAGAACCGCAACTTACCTCTGGTTACCCATCGCTTGGGCACCGGCTCGTTTAACTTGGTTGTATTTTATTTCTAAAATTTTTACTAAATTTTTCTTATTAGTATTTGAGTTAATTATGGTCCCTCACTTTAGTTTAAATATTTTTTTCCAGAAGTTCTAGGTATGGGACCGACATCGGTCACCGAACGATGGTATCTTGGAATTGCTACCGGGAGGATGTTACAGCAATAATATAACAAGAAATAATATATACAAATAAAGAAAGAAATAAATCATAATTCAGATATCCAGGAATCAATTATTCTACTGTATTGTATTTTAAGTCTCTATGGTTCTGCAAATTGTATTTTTGTTATATTTCTATTGCTAATATCTTTTACTCATTTCATTCAATGCTTAATTTAATTGTACTGAAATTTCTGTATACTTAACTTAACTGCCTTAATTGAATAATGTTTTAATTGACTGCCCGTGTAGCCTATACACTGACCAGACTGGATAAACGAATATACTAGCGCTGGATACCTAGTACCTCAGGCCGTCACACCATCAGTCACAAAGTATCTCCCAGTGTACAAACAGTGTGGCTAAAAAGCCATATAATCAATCAGGCATTAAGCCGAGTGTAATAACACAATCCGTATAGCCATAAGCTATTAAAATCATAGTATGGCATAATAAGACAGAAAACACAGTACGGCATAGAGCCATTTATAGAACAGCTATCAGAATCCTATTGGCATGCCAACCTATCCAAACTAGTCAACTAGGCAAAATAGTGCATAGTGCAAGATTAAATATTTATTTTTACGGTTTGCTGGTCATTATACACTTCACTGGTCAATGAAAATGTTAACCTTTTCATACATCATGCATAAGTTGATTCTAGTATCAACATGTCACAATTCGCATTTCAATATGCTGCCAGTATAATGCACTTTACAATTGTCACAAGTTGGCATTTATTGCCAAATTATTTCTAGGCTTCATTGCATATTATTGTCAATTTTTCAGTTTTAGTATGCTAGATTAGTCTAGCTTAATGTCCTATTTCTCTTGGTTTTTAGCTTCTAGTCAAAGAAGTAAAATTGTAGCTTATGTCTTATTGAACTTTTGGCACAAATTTCAAGTCATTCTGAGTTGTATAAACCAATATATGGTCAATTTACTAAAGCTGGACAGATTGCATCTTTAGTGCAAAATTTGGTCAATTTTTAGGTCAAATTCAGTTCTGGCAATTTTGGTACCCTAACTTGGGCAAGCAATTTGACATGGTTCTGGTCGTTTCTGGGCTTTGGTATCTTCATAAGAATTGTAGCTCTATGTCTAAGCTTTCCATGGTATAAATTTCAGGTCATTTGGACTTGTTTTATGTGAGTTATGATCATTTTAGTGACTACTGTTCATATGGTAAAATTCTAGGTTGCAATGGTTCTGAATAGTTTTGTTACCTCAACTTGTGCAAGCAATTTGACTTAGTAAATAACATTTCTGGCTTCTATGATCTTCACCAAAGTTGTAGCCCTACGTCTAAGCTTTCCAATGATATAAATTTTAGGTCATTTAGACCTGTTTTGAATGAGTTATGTCCAAAATACTGGCTACTATTCATATGGTCAAATTCTAGATTTGCCAAGTTACCTATTCCGGATTAGGTCACTTTTTGAGTCACTTTCTGGATAGAATTTAGGCAAGGTTCCTACATGAAAGTTGGTCCCTATTGAATCTAGTTTTACCTCCAATTGGCCTCATACCAATTGGGGTCACACAATTTAGGTTAGGGCTAAAAATGCACACTACCCTCAACCAATTCTTAATTGCACAAATAATCTCACTTCTAACAAAATTCCTCTAACTTCCAAACATCCAATTACATACAAGCACTTCTAATTGTCATCAAATAAATCTTATTTTGGTCACTTTCTAGTAGTATAGACAAATCCTTAATACACCAAATATAATCCTAATTCACAAAGTCAAAGTTTACATAATTTACACATGAAATCACCTAACTAATACATGAAATTCCCATAATAATTTACATACACCTACATTAATCCCTTAGTACCATAATTCATCAAATAAATTCATGAAATCAAGCACTCTTCCATGAACCACAAGGGTGCCCAATTATACATATGCTTCCATCTTCCATATACACTTCACAACCTTACTTCAAAGTACCCATTTCAAGCATACACATAACACCAAACTACTAATACATGTAATAAGCCTAATCAACTTCATTACCCATTAATTACATGTAAAAATAAATTAAACTCCTTTAAAATCCATGGCTGCCAAATTCATGCTTCATCATTAATCATCAATTTCTCTCAAATTTCTTGTCAATTCAATTCATCACAACCTTGAAACAAAGTTTAATGAAGCAAGGGATGAAAAACTAGCACTAACCTTTTTTGAGCTTGTCCAAAACTTCATCAAATCCTCTTTTTTTTACTTCCAATATACTGCCTATGATGTATAGACTAAGTTTAATGAAGGAGCTTATGAAAATCAAGGCTTAAAGATGGGTAGATGAAGGCTTATATATGGGGCGGCCATGGATGAAGCTTGGAGGATTTTCAATTTGGCAAAAAAGAAGAATGAAGAAGAAGATAAATCTTTTAGTGGAAAAATCTGTCCTAGTGGTCCTTATATACTCCACTAATGCCCCACTAATCACAATTAAAAATTAGATTAATTCAAGATTTCCTTTAATTGCAATTATGCCCTCCAATTCCCTTAAATTACATGTTATCTTGAATTTCATTTTTCATTAAACTTTCAAAATATAATACCACTTATTTTTCATGGACATTTAGGTCAAAAGTCAACTCTAAGTGTCAAATGACCAAAATGCCCCTCTTCGGGTCAAATTCAGACTTTTTCAGTACTAACGATTTACTTCTTGTACCGCCGATTTCTTTAATTTTCATTTTTGGTTTATACTAACTTATTAATTTTTCTTTGACATTTCCAATGTCAATTATACCTCAGTAGACCTTTAATTATGTCTCGAAAATATTTCCTCAAGTTCCTCGCCGTCTAGGGCTAGTCAACGGTCCTCACCGTAACTTCCAGGTGCGGTCACCCATCGCTACGGGTTCGGCTCATTTAACTTAATCACATTTTATCTCTTTTATTTTTCCTTAATTTTTCTTGTATTTTTTTTTTATTTCATCATTTTATGCATGTTTACTATCACTGAAGTGTAGTTCTAGATATTCCGACTTTCCAGAGCAGACATTAGCCATAGAAACAGTAGGACGTACAGACTACGAAAATGAGAATGTTACAACTCTTTATCTCTAAAAAGGAATTTTGTCCTTGAAAGTCATCAAATTTAAACAACTGAGCTTATCGTTATCTCATAATTCTATTCACTTTCCCATCATTGTTTTCTTTTGCCTTTATTATTTCTACTCATGAAACTCTATTATTCATTAGTTCTCTGATTTCTCATACTGGAATCCTTACTGGTCCTTCAGTCTCTTTTACCAATTTCAACTCTGTTAAATTACCCTTTGTCTAGGTATTCTGCATTTACCTCATACAAAACTTATATCTTGATATCATTATGCTTATTTAATAAATATCACTATACACAAACTCCATCAATGGAAGGTATCTATTCTTGCTTCCAGAGGGAGTAGCACTACAAGTTTTAAATATATTTTCAAATACCTAAATCATTCTTTTCTGACAAAAATATTAAAATAATTATAAGACTCTATATCAATGTTTAGATATCTTTACCCAACTCAGTTCAACGCACAGGTGTTCTGCACTTTTTCCCTTACAGTGTTTCATAGGGTGTCGTTTGTATGCTAGCTTGATACTTATTATTGTATACAAATTCTGTTAGTGGGAGGTGTGACACCCATTACCTGTCTATAGTGTAGCCGAGCAAGATATACCACACAGTGTACCAGAACGCCCTATTTCAATTCAATCATTTTTATTCTTCCTAATTTATTTTTTTCATAGTTATAAAGTACAATTTGCGAAATGTAATTCATTTCAGTCATTTATTGAAATCATAAATTTATTTGAGGTTCCGCAAGTTTTATAGAAAATCCGACAGAGTATCGGCTAAAAATAGAGAAAATAGTTCTTTGGAACCTGTGAAAAACACTTCCAAAATTTTCAATCAATCCCAAACTCATTTCATCAACAAAATCTCAATATTTTTCAATAACATTTCCATTTCTCAATCATTCATCTCATATGATATTCATGTAAAAGTCATAAATAAATATTCACTTTTTCATTTATCAATACAATTTCCACTATTTACATTAATACCAAAATACATTACAAAAGTTTTAATTACATATGAGAAAATAAAAGTAAATTATAAAATACCCAAAATGAAACCTAGTGTCCTACCAATGCACTGATGTTGATGAGGTAACACGGACACTATGCAGAGCTACAGATGATCTCACCCAGTCTGTGGTCTACTCGGCTCTCTATCGGTCTCTCCAGAACCTACGCGTGGCAAAAGCAATGCGCTAAGCAATAATACTTAGTGGTGCCAGTAATAGAATAAAAAGAAATAATAGAAAATAAATATGCAATGCATGTTCTGATGTCTTATGCAGACAATTTTTCGATAATTATTTATAGTCTTATTTATTATGTACTTGTTATATTTATAATTTCATTAAATTTATCCACTTTCATTTTTGGTTGCCCAAGTAACCTATATTAGACTACTGGACTGGATAAATGGGTAAACTGGCATTGGGTATCAAGTGCCTTGGGCCGTCACACCATCAGTCACATATGTGTGTCCCGGTGTGCAACAGAACAGCTAATAAGCTGTAATAACATTAGGCACAAGACCAAGTCTCAACACAATGTTGGAATGGCTAAAAGCCATGAAATCATAGAATGGCATAATGCCATGTGCAGTATTGTTAACTGAACCTTATTGGCATGCCAACCGATCCGAACCAATCTTGCTAGGTGTACTAGGGCATGTTACACTTTTAAATTTCACAATTCTTGAAATTGAAGTTTAAGTGTTACTAGTTATTTCATTAGTCAACTAAAATGTTGAATTTTGCATAGACAATAGGTACATTGATTTTAATATTCCCAACATACCACATTTTACATTCTAAAGTTATTGGTATTAGTTGCCAATACCATTTCTAAGCTTAGTGTTGGTTATTCACAATTTTCAGAATTCAAGCACTAAGTTTACTATTCCATTAGTCATTAGTACAGTAGGAATTTGGCAAAATTGTCTTCATGAAAATTGTTCCTTATTGTGTCTAGTTACATTTCCTTTTTTGAATCACTCCATTTGGAGTTTTGTAGCTCAAGTTATGGCCTAAACACCATAACTGGCCGGATTTGACAGAATCCAAAATTCTGGGCAAAATTGGTTCTGCCAGATTTGGTAACCTAATTTTAGTTAACAATTTGACTAGGCTATGTTCAGAATTTAGGATTTGTGTTCGCCATGAAAGTTGCAGCTCTATATCTCAGCTTTCTGCTGGTAAAATTTCAGGTCAATTGGCCTTTTCTACACTGAGTTATGACCAAATGAATAAACACTGTTTATTTGATCATTTTGCCCAAGCATAATGCAAGTCACCTGGATTAGGGCAATCTTTAGGTCAACTTGGTTTGGTTTTCTGGGCAGGGTTTCTTCACCTAAGTTGTGCCATTAAGTGTCTAGTTTCATGCCCAATTGGCCTTTCACCAATTAAACCTCTACAACTCCATTTATAGCTGCCTAAACTTGCTGGACTAACAATTAGTCCTGCAGGTCAGCCAGGGCAGCTCACCCAAACTTAAATGCCAAGCCACAACTCACTTCATTTCCTCATCATACACAGCTAAATGGTCACTAATTGACCATTTAAACTTTTATTCACCAACACATGAATAAAGTCTTAATTTCATACCAAACCCTAACTCAACCATCTCAAATCATGCATTTAACTGCATTTCATTATCCTAATCATGAAGTTAATATTGAAGGCAGCCATGATACCATTTTACCTCAATGAAAACTTCGTAACCCTACCAAGTAGAAGGCTGCTAAAATTTTTGGGGAGGTATACCCATAATTTTGATGCAATTTTCTTACAGATTTCTACTTAATCTCACTTCCTTATTATGAAACTAAAGCGAAACATGAAGTTTGGTCACTAACCTTGAGTGGAGTTGATTCCAATCATGCAAGAGCTCTTCTTTTTCACTTCTTTTTGCTCCCAAAAGCTTCACTAAGATCAAGCTTTGAAAACTTAGCAATGGAGGACATTGGAATGGGTATGGGGCGGGTGGTTTGGGTGTAGGTGATGGCTGCTGAGTTTTTTTTTATTTGTCGTATTCTTATCTAATTTTATTTATATAAAATGGGCTTAATTAATTGTAATTAGTGGTAAGTGTTTAATGACATCATGGTGATATCATAATTCTAATTTCTTTCATTTTCTTTCCTTTTCTTGTCTACTTAATTTCAATTTAATTTTTACTAATATTTATTCACGTGGCACTACACATAAGCTTGCCAAATGTCTTTTAATCATGTAAGATGATTAAAATTAAGATTAAATATAGGTTTGACACTTGGCACAATGTGATTGGGTCAATTAAACCTAGAACCAATTAGAAGGTGACATGTGGCAAGGGTTTTCAGTAGTGACCTAGCTATATAAGTGCTGTTATGAAAAGAAAAAATAACAATCAGCTGCTACCTCCTTTGTGCCGCCACCCTTGAGGCTCCCATTCTCCCTTCTTCTTCATCTCTCATCAATTTCAAGAGATTAGCAAATAATCTCTTGAATTAAAAATACTAGAAATTATTTCTAGTGTCTTGTTTACATCTTTAATCTCTTAAAAGGCAAAACTTGATTTTCTAGTTAATAGAAAAAGCTTTACAAGCTGTCAAGGGCTACCACAGGTGATCTCGGTGTGGACAAGCTAGAGGGATAACATGTGGTGTCCTAAAGACGCATCCTAGAGGCACAAATACGCTGTAGTACAGCAAGAGGTTAGTGTATTTGTTTTTGATTTAATATAGGGTTCTAAAATTAATCTGATTAATTCTAAAATCTTAAATGGAAAATACAGAATCAAAAACATATTGAAAGAGTTTTAATATATTGTTTATCATTGAAATCAAATAGATAAAAATAAATCTTATATGATGCATGTGACTCTAAGTGAAAATTTTTAAATTCAATGGTATAAACTTGTGTTTTTCATGCTTCCGCTCCTTCAATTGGTATGAGAGCCACTATATTTGCTATTTAGATTGTTTATTATATGATTTAATTATATGGAATAATCATAAGGTGATAGATCCATTGCTGTGGTGGCTTGGGTGAAGAACACCATCATTGGTGCACCATCTTTGGCCTTCATGGGTGGCGCAAGGTTTGGTTTTAAATTCTGTAATTGTTTTATGATCTAAGGCCTATCCTATGACTAATTAAAGTGTTTAATTAGTTGTTTTAATCACACAATTAAATTTTGATTCAAATAAGAATTTTAAAAATTATTTGAATGTGATTCAAATTTAAATTTTAAAAGATGTTTGAATGTGATTAAAATCGGAATTTTTAAAGCTATTTGAATCATATTCAAATCTAAACTTTTTAAACTTGTTTGAATAATATTCAAATCTGAATTTTTCAAAATTATTTGAATGTGATTCAAATATGATTTTTAAAAAGTGTTTGAATGTGATTCAAGTCTGAATTTTTAAGGTTGTTTGAATGTGATTCAAATCTAAATTTTTAAATTTGTTTAAAGGTGATTCAAATCTAAAATTTTAAATTTGTTTGAAGGTGATTCAAATATGAATTTTTAAATTTGTTTGAATCATATTCAAATCTAAATTTTAAAGTTGAATATGAGATATTCAATTTAATTTAAGTATGTATTTTTTATTTAATTGTTAAATAGTGATATGCATGATGGATGATCATAGACTATAAAAGACCAATGTGATTAGATTGATTTCTTTTATGTTTCTTTGGGATTGTAAATTAATTAATTTATTTTAATTTATTTTAGGCATGTATTATTAAGGTTGTAATAATTTTTGGGTTATAATTTTATTTATTTAAGTTCTTGTAAATTTGCCTTGGTATGCCAAGGATTACTATGTAATTGGATTGCAAGAAGTTCAAGGAGGTCAAGAGCATTGGTGGGACCAGTGGGAGGAATTCAAGATCAAGTGTTGATTATGCACTCCTTCAGCAACTCTTGTAAAATGAATGAATGAAATGCACCTGGGAATGCCCTGATTCAATTCTTGGTTGCTCAGAATTGAATCCCTTAGAAAGTCCATGATCATACCATATTTACTGTTTATCCATGAATGCATGAGATGTATGGGAATGTATGCAATTATATGATATATGCATGCTAAATGGATAATGTGCAAAGTGAGACCTTATAGTAATTAGGATGACCATAAAATCTTCCAAACAAATGATTAAGTTAGAAATGCTATAATTAAAGTAATTATAACATAGGCCCCCCATTGGAGCAATTATTTTAAGAAATTTTAAATAGTTGCATAAGATGCAATTAATTTAAGAGATTTTCTTAAGAATAATTGTTAAGCATGAGATATTGTAAATATGTAAATGGTTTGGTGGCCAATATTGGATGTACTTGAGGAATTATTTGCATAATTACTGGCTCAATGGGATCAACTTAACTAATGCAAGATAAGTCAATAATGGATGTCCCTGAGATTTTAAGAATTAGAGGCTAGGTAAAGGATTGAACCTCACATGAGATGTGATGGGCAAGGAGTTTGTGACACCTCTTACCCGTCTATAGTGTAGCCGAGTAAGATATGCCACGCAGTGTACCAGAACACCCTATTTTAATTCAATCATTTTTTTTATTCATCCTAATTTATTTTTTTTCATAGTTATGAAGTACAATTTATGAAATATAATTCATTTAAGTCATTTATTGAAATTATAATTTACTTGAGGTTTTGAAAATTTTATAAAAAATCCGGCAGAGTACTGGCTAAAAATGGAGAAAACAGTTCTTCGAAACCTATGAAAAACACTTTCAATAATCATTTCCAATCATTCTCAAACTCCAATAACCATCAACATGGTCTCAACATTAGCAATCATTTCAAGTTCTCAACACTAATCTACAATTTCATTCAAATTCAAAATCAACTAAAATTTCATGAATATATTCTCAAATTATATTAATTAACAAAATTCTTCAAATATGTACATCAACATATGATTCATAAATTTACTATTTACATGAGTTCATAATTTACAAATCACAAACTAATACCTATTACAAAATGCAAAAATATAATTTCAAAAGGACCTAAAGTTCCTACCACTGATGCATTATAGATGAGAGGTGACTCTGACTCTAGGCAGATCTGTGACCTCACCCAGTCTGTGGTCTGCTGGGCTCTCTGTCTGTCTCTCCAGAATCTATGCGTGGCAAAAAGCGACACGCTAAGCAATAATGCTTAGTGGTGCCAATAATAAAATAAAAAGAAATAACAGAAAATAAATATGCAGTGCATGTTCTGATGTCTTATGCAGACAATTTTTCGATCATTACTGGTAATCTTATTTATTTTGTATTTCTTATATTCATAATTTCATTAAATTTATCCGCTTCCATTTTTAGTTGCCCAAGTAACCTATACTGGATGACTGGACTGGATAAACAGGTAAATTGGCACTGGGTATCAAGTACCTCGGGCCGTCACACCATCGGTCACATATGTATTTCTCGGTGTGCAACAGAATAGCTACTGAGCTGTAATAAATAATAGGCACAAGGCCAAGTATCAATACAATGTCAGAATGGCTAAAAGCCATAAAATCACAGAATGACATAATGCCATGTGCAGTACTGCTAACTAAACCCTATTGGCATGCCAACCTATCCAAACTAATCTTGCTAGGTGTACTAAATTGTACAATTCTTGAAATTTAAGTTTAGGTGTTACCATTCATTTTATTAGTCAACTAAAATGTTGAATTTTGCATAGACAATAGGTACATTGGTTCTAATATTCCCAACATATCACATTTTACATTCTAAAATTGTTGGTATTGGTTGCCAATACCATTTCTAAGCTTAGTGCTAGTTGTTCAAAATTTTCAGATTTCAAGCCTTGTGTTTATTATTCCATTGGTCATTTTTACAGTAGGAATTTGGCAAAGTTATCTTCATAAAAGTTGTTTCTTATTTTGTCTAGTTATATTTCCTTTTTTGAATCACTCCATTTGGAGTTTTGTAGCTCAAGTTATGGCCTAAACACCATAATTGGCCGGATTAGACAGAATCCAAAATTTTGGGCAAAACTGGTTGTGCCAGATTTGGTAACCTAAGCTTGGTTGGAAATTTGACTAGGTTATGGTCAAAATTTGGATTTGTGCTCTTCATGAAAGTTATAGATCTATGTCTCAGATTTCTGCTGGTAAAATTTCAGGTCAATTGGACCTTTCTACACTGAGTTATGACCAAATGAATAAATACTATTTATTTGGTCATTTTGCCCATGCAAAATGCAGGTCACCCGAATTAGGCCAATTTTTAAGTCAACTTAGTTTTGTTTTCTGGGCAGGATTACTTCACCAAAGTTGTGCCATTATGTGTCTAGTTTCATGTACAATTGGCCTTGTGCCAATTAAACCTATACAACTCCATTTATCACTATCCAAACCTGCTGGACTCACAACCAGTCTTGCAGGTCACCAAGGGCAGCATACCATTTCTATTCCAATACCTCAATGGTCTCCAATTTAAGGTCAAAATTCATCAAATGGTCACTAATTGACCATTAGAATTTAATTTAAGCATCTAAGCATTAAACCCTCAATTAAATCTCAAAACCCTAACCCTAACAATCCATCATTTTATCTAACATACCCAAATCAACATCTAGCTCAAATATCCTTATCAACAACCATTTCTAAGCTATTTAACTCAAACAAATCAATAATTTCCAAACTCCTCCCATGGTCGCCAAATTTATTGGTATTCATACACATATATTTTATTTCAATTCCTTACAATTTCTTACTTAATTTAAGCCTCTAACATGGAATAATGAGTGAGAGATATGAAAATATACACTAACCTCTTGTAGCTCCAATCCAAGCTAACCAAGACTTCAATTTTTCTTTACTTTCTTACTCTTTCTTAGCTGCCAAACACTTCTCCTTGGTGTGGGTATAATTTTTAGTGAAGGAATCCTAGGTTTATGGGGTAAGATTGGCTAGGGAATTAAGCTCATTGGGAGCTTTAATGGTGGTTGAGGGAGAGAATGAGAAGGCTGCCGAAATTTTGGGGAAGAAGAGCAGAAAATTTTTTCAATTTTTAACTCTTTTTTCTCCTTTTTAATTGATTTAAAGGTGCTTGTTAAAAGATGATTGGTGGAGCTCTTTTTAAAGACATCATATGATGTCATAATTAAGTATTTTCTTTCATTCTCTTTTCTTCTTTTCTCTACTTATTTTCAATTCAATTTTTAGCAATATTTATTCACTTTTTATATTATAATAATTATTTATTTAACTGGACAAGTCAGCCAAAAATCACCTCTGAAGGCGAAATGACCAAAATGCACTCTGTTTGGCTTAACAGACCAAAATTGTCTGTACCGATTGAAAAATTTTTCAAAGTATTTTCTTGGCATTCTAATATCATAGGAACCTCAATAACCCTTCTCTGGAGTCCCAAAAATTATTTTATGAATTTTCCCTCTAGTCTAGGGCTCCTAGTTGCGAGAACCGCAACTTCCCACTAGGTTACTCATCGCCAGGGCACTGGCTCATTTAACTTGGTTGTATTTTATTTCTAAAATTTTTCCTAAATTTTTATTATTGAGTTAATTATGGTTCCTCACTTTAATTTAAATAATTTTTCAAACGTTCTAACTGTCCGGACAGACACCAACCACCGGAACAGTAGAATGCACGGAATTACTACAAAGAGGGTGTTACAGAGTTGCTCACTTATAGTTTATTGTAATTCCAATATTGGATGTACCTGAGGATGATCAATAGAATTATAAGAATTCAATCACCCACTAGAAATCCATCCAACTAGGATTTCCGTTTTCTACTTTGGAAGTGTAGGATTCGCTAAGTTAGTGGGAGGACCAATTTGATTAAAAGACCACAATCATTTTGGTTAATTACATGATATATTTTCTAATTAATATAGTTATTTTCTGCAGTTAATTTTCTGATAATAATGAGCACAGAACAACCACCACCATCCAATATCCTTGCAAGCATACTTGATCGCATTAGGTTGACAAGACCTAATCTCTCTGATTGGCTAAGAAATTTGAAACTTGTCCTGAACCTTAAACATATAGGATATATTCTAGACTCAAATATTCCTGGTCCCTTGCCTCCAGAGGCCACTCCAGAGGAACATGAAACTTTGGACAAGTGGAAGGAGTATGATATGAGAGCTAAGTGTTGCATGCTTGCTTCTTTGAGTAATGAGTTACAGAAGCAGCATGAAAACATGCAGAGTGCGAGTGAGATCCTCCTTCACCTACAAGAGTTGTATGGTGAGCACAACAGGAATGCTAGGTATGAGATATCTAGACAGCTGTTCCGCATGAGGATGTCTGAGGGACAGAATGTTAGGGATCATGTCCACAAGATGATTCGGCTGATTGAGCAGTTGGAACATCTTCACTTCAACTTGGATTTCCAACTGCAGACGGATTTGATCCTTTAGTCCCTTCCTGAGTCTTTTAGTAATTTTATGACAAATTTCCATATGACTAAACAGGAATGCACCTTGGCTGGTTTACTCAACATGCTAGTTATTGCCCAAAAGAATATGCCGGGCAATAAAGGAAAAGAGATAGCTTTGATTGCATCTTTTTCTACTAGAAAGTCCAATAAGAAGAAGGGCAATAAGAAAAAGAAACCTCATATTCCTGGCCCTTCCAAGAAAATAGCTAAACAGAAAGACTAAAACTGATGAAGGCAAAGGAAAGTGTTTCCACTGCTAGAAGGATGGGCACTAGAAAAGGAATTGCCCAGAGTATCTTGCTTCTCTGAAGGACAAGAAGGATAGACCTTCGGAAGGTATGTCCATATCTTGTTATTTAGATTCTGATGATACTCATAGTTCATCTACAGCTTGGGTTTTAGATACTGGTGTCAGTTCTCACATTTCTTATGATATGCAGGAACTAGCAAATAGTAGCAGCTTACATTCTCAAGATGTTAGACTTCGGATTGGCAATGGCTCAACTATTTAAGCTTTAGCCATAGGATCTAAATCGTTTTACATGTTTGGACATGTTTTGTGTTTGTATAATATTTTATATGTACTTGATGCTTTTAAGAACATCATTTTTATATCTAGTTTGACTAGAAATGGCTATGAATTTCAGTTCACAGATGATGTTTGCAATATTTATTTTGAAAATAAATATGTTGGTTCGGGTTATATGAATGATGGTCTTTATTATTTAGATAATAATGACAAACACAAAATGAATGTAAGTGATCTAAATAAATGCAATGCCATGGTGAAAACCAACTCAAGTTCAAAATATATTTGACACTTAAGGTTATATCATGCTGCAGAAGATAGGATTGCAAAACTAGAGAAAATAGGGATTCTATCCTCATTGGGCTCTGAGCCTACTCCAACTTGTGAGTCTTGTCTTCAGGGCAAAATTACTATATCACCCTTTGTTGGACAAGGGCTAAGGGCTGAAAATATTTTGGAGCTAATACATAGTGATATATGTGGTTCATTTAAGGAAATGGCTAGAGGTGGTTTTCATTACTTTATTACCTTTACTTATGATAAATCAAGGTTTGGGTATTTGTATTTGATGAAATACAAACATGAATCCTTTGAAAAGTTCAAAGAATTTAAATTTAAAGTAGAAAATCAAACAGGAAAGAGTATTAAAGCTCTTCAATCAGATCGTGGAGGTGAATATTTGAGTACTGAATTTGATGAATACTTGAGAGAACACGATATTGTTTCCCAGCTAACTCCTCCAGGAACACCACAGCTGAATGGTGTATCTGAAAGGAGAAATCGTACCCTATTGGATATGATACGTAGTATGATGACCTATACTGATATGCCAATCTCCTTTTGGGGATTTACATTAGAATCAGCTTTGTATATTCTGAATAGGATTCCATCAAAATCAGTTTCTTCCACACCTTATGAGATATGGCATGGAAAAAAACCAAGTTGTAAGCATGTTAAGATTTGGGATTGTCCAGCTTATATAAAAAAGCTGAACACTAATAAATTGGAAACTAGATCAAAAAAGGGTCGATTTGTTGGATATCCAAAAGATAGTTTTGGATATTATTTTTATTTGCCTACTTCACAAAAGATTGTGGTAAGTAGAGATGCCACATTTCTTGAACAACAGTTTGTTCAAAAAGGAGGCAAAGGAAGGCAAATAGAGTTAGAATTGGAGAATTCTGACCAACCAATAGATTAGATGGATATAGATCCATCTAGTCAACCTACACCCATTGATGAAACATCTATAGCTATTCCTCGAGGAACAACTAGGGTGTCTCACTCACCAGTGAGATATGGTTTCCTTCATAAAGAAGAACAAGAGTTGTCTACTCATGAAGAAGTAGATCATGGAGATGATCCACTTACCTATGAAAAAGTTATATCAGATATAGACTCTTCAAAATGGATTGATGCTATGAAATCAGAAATTGATTCCATGTATAAGAATCAAGTTTGGGATCCTAAAGGTATTGTACCTATAGGGAACAAATGGGTTTTCAAGAAGAAAATTGGTTCTGATGGAAAGGTAGAGACCTATAAGGCAAGGCTAGTAGCGAAAGGGTTTCGCCAAAGGTAAGGAATCGACTATGAGGAGACTTTCTCGCCTGTTGCCATGCTTAAATCAATTAGGATTCTATTAGCAATAGCTGCATACTATGATTATGAGATTTGACAGATGGATGTCAAAACAGCTTCTCAATGGATACATTGATGAAAATATTTTCATGGAACAACCTAGGGGTTTTGAATCCCAAGATGGTTCCAAGGTATGCAAGCTAAAGCGATCCATTTATGGGTTAAAACAAACTTCGAGGAGTTGGAACATGACATACTATTGATGGGTAATGATACAGGTATGTTGACAATTGTAAAGGTATGGTTGTCAAATACATTCTCCATGAAAGACTTGGGGGAGGCAACCTATATTCTTGGGATTCGCATCTATAGAGATAGAGCGAAAAGAATAATTGGTTTATCCCAAAGTCTATACTTGGAAAAGGTGTTAAAGAGGTTTAACATGCTTGATTCCAAGAGAGGATTGTTGCCAGTGAGACATGGTACCCACCTTTCTAAAGAGATATCTCCAAAGACACATGAAGAAGGAGATAAAATGGCCAGGATTTCATATGCTTCGACTATTAGAAGTTTAATGTATACAATGTTATGTATTAGGCCGGATATCGCATATGCTGTTAGTTTGAATAGCAGGTATCAATCCAATCCAAGTTTAGAACAATGGATAGCTGTCAAGAATATCCTTAAGTACTTGAGAAGAACTAAGGATTTATTCTTGATTTATGGAGGTGGAGACTTACAATTGGATGGTTATACTGATTCTGATTTTCATTCAGATATCGATGATAGAAAGTCTACCTCTGGGTATGTGTTCATTTATAATGGAGGTGCAGTCAGTTGAAAGAGTTCTAAATAGAGTACGACTGCAGATTCCACTACCGATGCTGAGTATATTGTTGCATCAGATGCTGTAAAGGAAGCTGTTTGGATAAATAAGTTCTTGACAGAACTTGCAGTAGTTCCTTCCATTGAGTCAGCAGTTCCACTACACTATGATAACAATGGAGCAGTCATACAGGCTAAGGAACCCAGTCACACCAGAAATCCAAACAGATAGAAAGGCGCTACCACATTATCAGAGTAATAGTTAGACGAGGAGATATAGCCATGCAGAAAATAGCATTAGCTGAAAATCCAGCTGACCCATTCACTAAGCCTATGTCACAGACTCAGCTAGACCGATGTCTTGAGAAGATGGGTTTAAGATATTGTAATGAATGGCTCTAGTGCTAGTGGGAGATTATTAGTAATATGCCCTAGAGCATATCATTTAGTATGTATCTTGTACATCTTTTAGTAATAAAGGGCATTTACATTTTTCCGTTTACATAATATATTTATGTGTAATAGAAAAGGTCCATTGATATTTTGTTAGAAATTCTATTATTAAGTTGTTAAGAATATGATTGACAGTATCTCCAGCACAAAGTATCACAAATAGGTTCACAATTGAGGATACTTCATAATAAGGACATGACTTATCCAGAAAGATTGTATTCATATTTGTTCCTAAGTTATTTATATGAGATAAAAATAAGATGGAATGGTGAGTCTCATGCCATATAACAAACATGATAGGCATTTATACATGATAAGTAGGCCGAACCAGTGACGCTTATGACAAGCACATGGAGTTTACTCTTGTCAATATATTATCATAAATCATATCAGTGCATATAATCTTTAGACCTGGGATAGCACAGTTATCTTGTATATAGGTGGTTTGAGTTTGATACTGCTTTCATACTTGTACTGTGTATGGGGTATATGGGCATGTGTTGGCTCCTACTAGTTATATATGAAGGTAGGTGTTGATCAAGATGGAATCTGTTCCTCTAAGTAAATAGGGATAAAATCCTATATTCATTTAATTATTCTTTATGTTTTAAGTTCCTGTCCAGGATAGATAGATTTAATCAGAAAAGAGTTTCTGATGAGAAAATATTTTTAATCAAGAACTGGAATTAAAAGAGAACATAATATTCATAGCAAATGGGGTTTGACAAAAACCATAACTCTAGCTTGAATTGGGATTTTGTAACACAGAGATTCTAGTGCATGGTAACATATGATTATAGGTTCAATTAAGGTAAACCTTATTGCTAATTGGGTGGCCATGGCATGCTATGCAAGGTGTTAACCATGGTCTATGAGGTGCATAAAATGATTTAGAGAAATCATTTATGGTAAGAAAGAGTTCTGATGATATTAAGAGTTGATATCATGTCTCATTGCCAATTAGTGATGAGCCGAGTAAGTCACACACATACACAAGTAATCACTAAATTAAATATGATTTAACTAATTAATTAAAGAGTTTAATTGATTAATTAAATAGGTTTGGTTTTTAATTAGATTGCAAAGTCCCTAGCATGGCTTGAAACCAAATCTAGATTATCAGATGTATAGTATAAGTTAAATTTATATTTAAAGTGTTTAAATATGAATTTAATTAATGAAAAATTAATTAATAGAGATTAATTAATTAATTTATATTTGATATAAATTGATTAGAAGAAGAGAAATAATTATTTTGGGTTGAGAACTCAAAATTAAGACACATGGGCATTTTAGTCATTTCACAGTGTGACATGTGGCACCATGTGATGATGACACATGGCACTACACATAAGCTTGTCAAATGTCTTTTAATCATATAATATGATTAAAATTAAGATTAAATATAGGTTTGACACTTGGCACAATGTGATTGGGTCAATTAAACCTAGAACTAATCAGAAGGTGACATGTGGTAAGAGTTTTAAGTGGTGACCTAGCTATATAAGTATTGTTATGAAAAGAAAAAATAACAATCAGCTGCTACCTCTTTTGTGCCGCCACCCTTCTCTGGAGTCCTAAATATTATTTTATCAATTTTCTCCCGGGTCTAGGGCTCCTCGTTGCGAGAACCGCAACTTCCTACTGGGTTACCCATCGCTAGGACACTGACTCATTTAACTTGGTTGTATTTTATTTCTAAAATTTTTCCTAAATTTTTCTTATTAATATTTGAGTTAATTATGGTTCTTCATTTTAGTTTAAATATTTTTCTGGATGTTTTAGCTATCAGGACTGACACCTGTGACCGAAATAGTAGAATGCACAGAGTTGCTACAGGGAGGGTCTTGCAACTCTTTCCCTCTAATTTAAATTTCGTCCTTGAAATTTACCTAATGCAAATAGTTGAGGGAACTGTTGTCTCATCATTTCTTCACTTTCCCAAGTTGCCTCCTCCATGTTGTGGTGCCTCCAAAGCACTTTCACCAGTGGAATCTGCTTATTCCTTAACTCTTTCACTTCCCGAGCCAAGATCCGTATGGGCACTTCTTCATATGTCAAGTCCGGTTGTACTTCAATTTCTTCCATGTAGATGACATGTGAAGGATCTGAGCGGTATCTTCTTAGCATAGATATGTGGAACACATTATGGATCTTGTCCAGCTCTGGTGGTAAAGCTAGCCTACAGGCCACTAAACCGACACGTTCAATGACTTCATATGGGCCAATGAACCTAGGGCTTAACTTACCTTTTCTTCCAAACCTCAGTACCTTCTTCCACGGTGACACCTTGAGGAACACTTTGTCGCCAATCGCATATTCTATTTCTTTTCTCTTCAGGTCAGCATAGGATTTCTATCTGTCTGAGGCAACCTTCAGATTGGCTTTGATTAGTTTTACCTTCTCCTTAGTCTGTTTCACTAGGTCTAGGCCTACCAGTTTGTCTTCGCCCAATTCAGTCCAGCATACTGGAGTTCTACATTTCCTCCCATACAGTGCTTCATATGGGGCTATTTGGATGCTAGCTTTGTAGCTACTGTTGTATGCAAATTCTGCCAATGGGAGGTATCTATCCCAACTTTCCTCAAATTCAATGACACAACGCCTCAGCATATCCTTAAGGACCTAACATATATTTCATGTTATTATTATCATTTCAGTTCAATATTTGTATTAGTTCAATTGGTTTCAATTGTTTGCCCGGATTACTCTTTCGGATTGCCCATCCGTCTGAGGATGGAAAGCTGTGCTGAAGTGGAGTTGTGTACCCAAGGATTCATGCAATTTCTTCCAAAATCTCAATGTAAATATTGGATCTCGATCAGATATAATGGAAAGTGGAATTCCATGCAGTCTAACTCTCTCACTGATATACAATTCTGCTAACTTTTCCAATGAGTAGTCAGTCCTAACTGGCAGAAAGTGTGCTGACTTCGTCAATCTATCTACTATCACCCATACTATATCGCGTTTCTTTTGGGTGATAGGTAGACCACTTACAAAATCCATGGTGACCCAATCCCATTTCAATTCAGGTATACGTATAGGCTGTAGCAAACCCGATGGAACTTAATGTTCTGCCTTGACTTGCTGGCATGTCAAGCATTTAGTCACATAGTTAGCTATGTCCTTCTTCATACCTGGCCAACAATAATAAAGCTTCAGGTCATGATACATTTTTGTACTTCCTGGGTGCATAGCATAAACACTGGTGTGCACGCCTCTTTCAGAATACTAGCTTTCAATTCCCCATCATCTGGTACACATACTCTTCCTTTGTAGTACAAACATCTATCTGCTTTCACCTCATAGTTAGTTGCTTTCCCTTCTGTGATTTTACTCACAGCAGTCATTAACTTCTCATCTACCTTCTACCCATATAAAATCTGCTGTAGCAGGTTTGGCCTCACTTGTAACTCAGCCAAAATAGCTCCATCTCGAGCCAAAGATAGATGGGCATTCAATGATCTCAAAGCTGTGATGGATTTTCTGCTCAAAGCATCAGCAACTACATTTATCTTCCCAGGGTGATAGTCAATCACACAATCATAGACCTTCAGAAACTCAATCCATCGCCTCTGTCTAAGATTGACCTCCTTCTAGGTTGGCAAGTATTTTAGACTTTTGTGGCTTGTGTAAATGTAGCACTTCTCACCATACAAGTAGTGCCTCCATATCTTCAGTGCAAAGATAATTGCTGTAAGTATTGAATCATGGGTAGGGTAATTCTGTTCATGTGGCCTTAGCTGCCTGGAAGCATAAGCGACCACCTTCCCCTCTAGCATCAATACACACCCTAACCCATTATGAGAGGCATCACTGTAGACCACAAAGTCCTTTCTCGACACTGGCTGTGTTAACACTGGTGCCTCTGTCAACATAGCCTTCATCTTCTCAAATCTGGTCTGACACTTGTCATTCCAGTCAAATCTGACATTCTTGTGTAACAACTTGATAATTGGAGCAGCTTTTAAAGAAAATCCCTTCACAAATCTTCTGTAATACCTAGCTAGCCCCAATAAACTTCTGACCTCAGTTGTATTTCTGGGAGGCTTCCATTCCATCACTGCTTCTATTTTCTTGGGATCCACTCTAATCCCATCAGCTGACACTAAGTGTCTAAGGAATGCAATTTCATCCAACCAAAAGTCACACTTGGACAACTTAGCATACAACTTTTTTCTCTTAAGGTTTGCAGAATAATCCTCTAATGCTCATCATGTTCTTCCCCGGTCTTGGAATACACCAAAATATTATCAATAAAGACCACTATGAACCGATCTAGGCATGGATGGAAGATACGGTTCATAAGGTCCATGAATGCTGCTAGTGCATTTGTTAGGCTAAAGGGCATCACCAGGAACTCATAATGCCCATACTGGGTCTTGAATGCAGTCTTTGGCATATCTATATCCTTCACCCTCAACTGATGATACCCTGATCTGAGATCAATTTTGGAAAATACTCTTGCTCCCTGCAATTGATCAAACTTATCATCAATTCTAGGCAATGGATACTTATTCTTCACAGTCACTTTATTCAACTGCCAGTAATCGATGCATAACCTCAAAGTCCCATCCTTCTTTTTCACAAACAGCACTGGAGCTCCCCATGGTGACACATTAGAGCATATGAATCCCTTATCCAGTAACTCCTGCAACTGGATTTTTAGTTCCTTCAATTACATGGGTGCCATCCTATAAGGAGTAATAGAGATTGGTACTGTACTTGACAGTATCTCAACAGCAAATTCAACTTCCCTTTCTGGTGGCAAGTGAGACAATTCTTCGGGGAACACATCTGGGAAGTCTCTTACTATGGGTATGTCACACAGATTTGGCCTAGCCTGCCTAGTATCCACCACATGTGCTAGGTAGGCTTCATAGCCTTTTCTCATCAGTTTTCTTGTAACTGTGGCTGAGATGACATTGGACAAGAAATCTGTCCTTTCCCCCACAACTGTAATCTCATTACCCTCAGGAGTCTTCAACGAAATTCTTTTCAATTTACAATCAACCATTGCCTGATGACGTGACAACCAGTTCATTCCCAAAATCACATCAAACTCATGGAAAGGCAACTCAATCAGGTCAGCCAAGTATTCATACCCCTGAATCCTTAATGGGCAACCCTTGTATACTTTGTTCACCACTACACTGTGGCCCAATGGTTTAGTGACCAAGATGTCTTAGTCACTCTCCCCTACTAATATCCCCCTTTCTATGGGTAAGTTGATGCAGATGTATGAATGAGTGGATCCTGGATCCACCAATGCTTGCACAGATGTATTGTAGAGGGAGAACGTACCCTTGATGACGTCCGAGACATCTGGCTCCTCCTGAGCTCTTATAGTATAGGTTGTGGCAGGTGCTCTAGCCTCTAGCCTCTCTGCTGGCTCAGATACAGGCCTCTGTGATGGTCCCATTGCCTCAGATTTGCCAGATTTCCTACCACTTTGAGGTGCAGGAGCAGGTCTGTCTACTTGTGTTGGAGCAGCTGTAGCAGTTCTGCGTGGATAGTTCCTTAACTGATGCTCTGTCAACCCACACCTTAAGCAGGCACCCGTCACTCTCCAATACTCCCCCTTATGCTACTTCAAACAATGCGAACATGCAGAAGATGCTGGGGCTGGTCTCCTGAACCCCGTCCCTGAAGAGCTGCCCACTGATGGTATGGACTGACCTCCCCTAGGGGTGAACTGTGGCCTGGGCCCCTGGGACTGACCCTGACCTTGTGGTTGACCTAAACTCTATGCAGGTGGACCTTTGAACTTCTTTCCTGGTACAGGAGATGAGCTAGAATGACCCGAGCTCCTCTTCTGCTGTCTCTCCCTTCTGGTCTGCTCACTTATTCTAACTTTTTCAACTTTTATTGCAGCTTCCACTAACTTGGTGAAATCTGTGATTCCCAAGGCAGTAATCATGATATTTATGTTGTCATTTAATCCCTCTTCAAATCTCTTACACCTTTCGGCCTCATTAGGGACTATCTCCCTTCTATAACGGCTCAATCTGACAAATTCCTTTTCATACTCTGCCACTGTCAGCTATCTCTGCCTCAGGTTAATGAATTCTCTTCTTCTCTCTTCTAGGCATACACTACCCACATATTTCTTCTTGAATTCTGAGAGGAAGAAGTCCCAAGTTATTACTTCTGGCTGCACTTCACTGGACACTGTATTCCACCATTGGTAGGCATCATCTTGCAACAAAGATACAGCAGCTTCTAGGTTTTGCTCTAGAGTGCAGTGGAGTTACTTTAAAATCCTTCCTGTTCTATTCAACTAGTTTTCAGCTGCAACAAAATCATCTTCTCTCTTGCCAAAGAAGTCCACTGCTCCAAATTCTTAATCTTTCAAGATGTGATTTCTGCTGTGGAGGTTGGCATTACCCCAGCCATTTGTCTGAAAAACTCAGCCATTTGCTGGAACATGGCTTGTGGAGGCTAAGCAGGCTCTGCCGAAGCTGGCGGAGCAAGTTCTCCCCTACCTCCATTCTCAGCTGCTGCAGGTGGAGCATGACTCTCTACTTCCTCCTCAACTGCCCTCTATGATGTAGGATCCATATCCTATTCAAAATAATAAAGACCAACATATCTGCATTAGTGTCACCCTAACTCTTACAAATGCAATGCATGTGGTATGGACTCTGTTTAAACCTAGAAACGCCTAAACTGTGCTCTGATACCACTAAATGTGACACCCCTTACCCATCTACAATATTTTTTAACAACATTTCCATTTCTCAATCATTCATCTCATATGATATTAATGTAAAAGTCATAAATAAATATTCACTTTTTCATTCATAAACACAATTTCCACTATTTACATTAATACCAAAATACATTACATAAGTTTTAATTACATATGAGAAAATAAAAGTTAATTATAAAATACCCAAAATGAAACCTAGCGTCCTACCAATGCACTGACGTCGGTGAGGTGACACAGACACTATGCAGAGCTGCAGATGATCTCACCCAGTCTGTGTTCTACTGGGCTCTTTTTCTGTCTCTCCAGAACCTACGCGTGGCAAAAGTAACGCGCTAAGCAATAATGCTTAGTGGTGCCAATAATAGAATAAAAAGAAATAAGAAAAAATAAATATGCAGTGCATGTTCTAATGTCTTATACAAACAATTTTTTGATAATTATTTGTAGTCTTATTTATTATGTACTTGTTATACTCATAATTTCATTAAATTTATCCACTTTCACTTTTGGTTGCCCAAATAACCTATACTGGACAACTGGACTGGATAAATGGCTAAACTGGCACTAGGTATCAAGTACCTTGGGCCGTCACATAATCAGTCACATATGTGTCTCCCAGTGTGTAACAGAACAGCTAATAAGCTGTAATAATATTAGGCACAAGGCTAAGTCTCAACACAATGTCAGAACGACTAAAAGCCATGAAATTACAGAATGGCATAATGCCATGTGCAGTACTGTTACCTGAACCCTATTGCATGCCAACCTATCCAAACCAATCTTGCTTGGTGTACTAGGGCATCTTACACTTTTAAATTTCACAATTCTTGAAATTGAAGTTTCAGTGTTACTATTTATTTCATTAGTCGACTAAAATGTTGAATTTTGCATAGACTATAGTTACATTGGTTGTAATATTCCCAACATACTACATTTTGCATTCTAAAATTGTTGGTATTGGTTGCCAATACCATTTTAAAGCTTAATGTTGGTTATTCACAATTTTCAGAATTTAAGCACTAAGTTTACTATTTCATTAGTCATTCATACAGTAAGAATTTGGCAAAATTATCTTCATGAAAGTTGTTCCTTATTGTGTCTAGTTAAATTTCCTTTTTTGAATCACTCCATTTGGAGTTTTGTAGCTCAAGTTATGGCCTAAATACTATAACTGGCCGGATTGGACAGAATCCAAAATTCCAGGCAAAACTGGTTCTGCCAGATTTGATAATCTAAGTTTGGTTGGCAATTTGACTAGGTTATGGTCAGAATTTGGATTTGTGTTCTTCACAAAAGTTGTAGGTCTATATCTCATCTTTCTGCTGGTAAAATTGCATGTCAATTGGCCCTTTCTAAACTGAGTTATGACCAAATGAATAAACACTGTTCATTTGATCATTTTGCCCAGGCAGAATGCAAGTCACCTGGATTCGGGCAATCTTTAGGTCAACTTGGTTTGGTTTTCTTGGCAGGGTTTCTTCACCAAAGTTGTGCCATTATGTGTCTAGTTTCATCTACAATTGGCTTTTCACCAATTGAACCTCTACAACTCCATTTATAGCTGCCTAAACCTGCTGGACTCACAATCAGTCCTGCAGGTAAGCCAAGGTAGCTCACCCAAACTCAAATGCCAAGCCACAACTCACTTCATTTCCTCATCATACACAGCCAAATGGTCACTAATTGACCATTTAAACTTTTTTTTGCCAACACATGAAAAAAGTCTCAATTTCATACCCAAACCCTAACTCAACCATCTCAAATCATGCATTTAACTTGCATTTCTTTATCCTAATCATGAAGTTAATATTGAAGGCAGCCATGATACCATTTTACCTCAATGAAAACTTCATAACCCTACCAAGTACAAGGCTGCCGAAATTTTTGGGGAGGTATACCCATAATTTTTATGCAATTTTCTTATAGATTTCTACTTAATCTCACTTCCTACTAAAGAGAAACATGAAGTTTGGTCACTAACCTTGAGTGGAGTTAATTCCATTCTTGCAAGAGCTCTTCTTTTTCACTTCTTTCTGCTCCCAAAAGCTTCACTAAGATGAACTATCAAGTTTTTGTGTTGGGAATTCAGGGTTTAGTGGAAGAAAAACCAAGGAAACCAAGCTGTGAAAACTTGGCTATGGAGGACAATGGAATGGGTATGGGGCGGCTGGTTTGGGTGAAGGTGATGGCTGCTGAGTTTTTTTTTTTTTTTTTTTTTTTTGCTATATTCTTATCTCATTTTATTTATTTTAAATGGGCTTGATTAATTGTAATTGGTGGTCAGTGTTTAATGACATCATGGTGATGTCATAATTCTAATTTCTTTCATTTTATTTCCTTTTCTTGTCTACTTAATTTCAATTTAATTTTTATCAATATTCATTCACATTTTATGTCATAATAATTATTTACTTAACTAGACAAGTCGGCCAAAAATCACCTCTAAAGGCAAAATGACCAAAATGCCCTCCGTTTGGCTTAACTGACCAAAATTGTCTATACTGATTGAACATTTTTTTAAACATTTTCTTGGCATTCTAATACCATAGGAACCTCAATGGCCCTTCTCTGGAGTCCCAAAAATTATTTTATGAATTTTTCCTCGGGTCTAGGGCTCCTCGTTGCGAGAATCGCAACTTCCCACTTGGTTACCCATCGCTAGGGCACCGGCTCATTTAACTTGGTTGTATTTTATTTCTAAAATTTTTTCTAAATTTTTCTTATTAATATTTGAGTTAATTATGGTTCTTCACTTTAGTTTAAATATTTTTCTGGATGTTCTAGCTATCCAGACTAACATCGGTCACCGGAACAGTAGAATGCACAGAGTTACTATAGGGAGGGTGTTACAGGAGGTATCTGTCCCATCTCCCCTTGGATTCAATGACACAAGTTCTCAGTATATTCTCGAGGGCTTATCACATATTATAGGTTATTATTATCATTTCATTTCATTGTTTACAGGAACTCAATGAGTTTCAGAATTTACCTGAATTACTCATTTCGACTGTCCATCTGTCTGAGGATGATAAGTCATACTGATATCTCTAAGCTTCTAGCAATTACTGAGGTATAAGTAATTCACATTAATGTAATCGAGTCACTGACTCTAGCTATGTTACAAGTGTAGTCTTTTAATAGGCTAGTTCTGAAGTTTAAATTTTTAACTAGAATTTTCACATTTATTTCCCGTAATAATACTATATTCGGGTGTAACTGTATCAAATCACAGACTACTTACAAATATTCTCATTTTATTGTACCATGAGGAAGCACATAGCTCTATACAATAATCCCATATCAGTACTATAATCTACAGCTTACAATACAAACATCGAGAACATTACATAGTCACTACGTTATAACCTTATGAACTAGGTTTTCTACTTCCTTTTTTAATGCCCTCTGCTACTCTGAGTCCATATCTTAACCTTGAATAATCAAAAGTAAACATATCTGCATTAGTGTCACCTTAACTCTTGTGAATGCAATGAATGTATGCACACTAGTTCTTTCTACTTATCTGTGCCTAAGAATGCCTAAACCGTGCTCTGATACCACTAAATGTAACACCCCTCAGCTGTCTGCAGTGTAACTGAGCAAAGCGTGTCACACTAAGTGCCGGAGTACCTAATCTAATTTCATTATAGTTCTTGATTTACTTGTTCAAAAACTTTATCTGAGGTTTAGGCTATTTTTACTATTTATCAAAATCTGACTAATTTGGAAAATTCAAAAATTTTAATGACAATCCAGCAGAGTGCTGGAAGAAATTTAGACTAACAGTTCTTCTGAACTTGTCAAAAACAATTTCAATATATACTCAATCTCAACTAGAATCATCATGATCAGATACTTAACTCATATATCAGATTTCTTAAATTTTATTATCTTACATAATTTTCCAACTAATTACATAAGTTTGTTAAGTACAGGATATACAAATAATTTACAATATACTTAAAATGAAAAAAATACATAACATGTGTAAATATGAGCCCTATCTACATGCATTATTGAGGAGGTGACAACCTTGAATTCTTCTGACACTTCTGCAGATCTGGACTCTAAAATCTTAGTCAAAGTACCTATACGAGGAAACAATTCCATCGCGTTAAACACGTCACACCCTGCTCCCACGTAAGAGGTAACATGATCCGTAGTACACCTAATGAATTACCGTACTTCACCTACTGATAACCCATTAGATATACTACAAGGGATTTTAAAACAATTTTCATGAAATTTAAATCATCGATTAAAATCTGGTGTTATGAACTTTTTTCAAAATCTCGGCATAGTACCGGCTATATTTTGAGAAAACAGTTCTTCAATCCTGCAAAAGAAAATACTCCCAATATGTTTTCTCAAATACAACTCCAATAACTTCATTTCAACTCACAATTCAAATCTAAATAAACAATCAATTTATTTTCAAACCAATCTCATCATAAAGAAACATTTCATTGATTACAAGACTCAAAATTTATATTACAAAACCATTCAAGTAAATGAAATCTCAAATTTACATTTACAATAATTTACATTTAATTACATAGCAAAATATTTTACAAGAGTTTTTATACAACTGCTCAAATAATTTACATACATATTATTACATGCATACATCAAAACCTACGTACATGGGTATACCTATGATATACCTGGAGCTGATATGAATGTGTCTTCAAAGAAGTTTACTCAATTGCTCTATGCTTTTTTCACCTGCGACAGCATACAAAGCTATCGCTGAGTGGTAAACTCAGTGGTGCACAACTATAATTTAAAACATAGTACAATATACATTGACAAAATTTATAGCGAATAATTTGGAAATCTGGATACTCATCAAATTCTAAAAATCAAAATTTGTTCATTGCCAATAATATAAATCATTTGTATAAAATAACTTTGATCACGAAGTTCAATTTATCAAATCATAACTAACCATTTAAGGTAATTCCAACAAAATCAATTATACATAAATCATAATTGAAATCACAACTCTTTACTATTCAAAAACCATTCTATATCTCAAAAACCATTATGTATCTCAAAAACCATGTAAGACTAATCCGAAAGGGCCATCTTTGGGGTGATTCTAACTCCCTATGGTCGGGGAGGTCGAATCGGATTCTAACTCTCTATGGTCGAGGAGGTCGAATCATCGTGCACAATACACATCACAATAATGAATCTTCCACAAGGGCCATAACATAAAACTTAGATCTAACCTCTTATAAGAGGAAAATCTAAGCCTGTGCACGTACCATGGTAATCAAAACACAACTAACTCCATTGTCTTCTTAACAAATGAGAGAGACGGGTAATAACCTAGTCAAGCATTTATAGTCAGATATAAAATAATATCACAATCCTTTAGTGAGCATAAATCACAATACAATTCGATTCAAAGTCAATTCCATTATCCAATAATTTTTATGCTCATCATAATTCAAATTATAAATTTGCATTTTTCCATGCAAATTGCCCATCACAATTCAAAACATGTTCTATCATAATTTTCCAAAAATATAATTTATTCAATTCACAACAATGCTTAATACTTGTGGAAGTACCATTTCACAAAGCTAAATTCATACATACTATAACAATTTCAATAATCATTGAATTAAATGCAATGCTTGTTAAACATAATACATAAGAAAAATATGTCATTTAATCATATGAAATATTCAGAACAAAATCAGTTAAAAAGCTAGTTGTGCACAAACCTCTGATAACTGTCTCTTGGCTCTGACTTAGTGTTTCTTTCCTCTTCCTTGAGTCTTTGGTAACTGAAACACACAATTTGAAGTGTTTCAGTACTCATTTAAACTGTCTCTAACAATAATGCTTAATAATTAATTTATTGAATACTATTATTTTCTTAGTCAACCTAAGATGTTGACCCTCGATGCAGTCTATGTGAATTAGGTTTTAATGTTACTAATGTGTCATATTTAATAGCCTTTTAGTAATGGTACATGTTACCCAATTCATTTTCATGTATAGTGCATTTTATTGCAATTTGTCGGATTCCGGTGTACTAATTTGACCTAGCTGGATGACCTAGTTCCCTTGATTTTCGGGTTTCAGTCAAAACTACAAACTTGTAGGTCTATGTCTTATTGCACACAGGGCAAAATTTCAGGTCATTCTGAGTTATGTAGACCAAGTTATGGTCAATTTACCAATGCTAGTCAGAATGCATCAAAATGGTCACTTTAGGTCATTTTTAGGTCACTTTTGGTTCGGCCAATTTTTGGACCTGAAATTGTGCAAGCTATTTGGCTTGCTTATGGTCATTTCTGGGCTTTGGTGTCTTCACAAGAATTATAGATATATGTCTTTACTATTCATGGTAAAAATTTCAGGTCAATTGGGCCTGTGTTGAGTGAGTTATGGCCAAAACATCAACTACTGCCCAAATGATCAATTTTTAGGCCTTAAATGCACTAATCCGGATTTGGTCATTTTTCAAGTTACCTTCCAAGCAGAATTTTGGTAAGCTTCCTTCATGAAAGTTGGCACTTTTTGTGCCTAGTTTCACCTCCAATTTGTCTCATACCAATTGGAGCCACACACTTAAGGTCTAAGCAAAAACACACACTGCCCTATTGCACATTGTTCATCACTCATCAATTACACATTTAACACTTACCAAGTTACACATTCATGCCATTTCTGTTTTGTACCATAACACAAACACATTTCACAACACATTTTTGGTCATTTTGGGAGCTTATAACCCCACTCAATATGCACATTATAGTCTAGAATTTTCCAAGTTCAAATTATAAATAATTTAACCACATAAGCTAGCTCATTCACATGTCCAAACTCAAACCTTTATACAAATATACAAGCTTCCATAACAAGCACCATAATTCAACCATATAATTCCATAAACCAAACCATGAAATAACATATTTTGGTTCACACTTTAAGTTGTCGATTCATACATCTCTCTCAATTAACTTCCAAGCTTTCGAAATCAAGTGTACATTCACATACATTTAGTATACATCACCCAATTTATTCTTACACACATAAACACTTCATCAACACTTTAATCTACCATTTACATGCAAGGATAAACTGTTCTTATAGAGTTTCCATAGCTGCCAAAAATATACATCTCCCTTTAAACATCAAACTCCAAAAATCCCTCCACAATTCAACTACCCATAACATCCCTTCAAGGTTTAATGAAACAATAATAAAAAAACACATACTTACTACTTTTCAAACTCTTCAAAACCTCACAAAAACTTGATCTTCTTACTGCCTATCTACTGCCTAAGTGGTGTAGAACAATTTTAGTGAAAGAAAAGGCAAGAAAATTGGCTTGGAGATGAAAGGATTATGCTTGCATGAAGCTTGTAACAAGTTTCTTCCTCCTTGGTCTTGGCTGGTTTATGCAATGTTGAAGAAGATGAGCAATCTGTCCAAATGAAGGTTTAGTGGTCCACTTAGGTGAGGTGAGTGGAGCACTAAGTGAAATTTAATGTTTGTTTATTCTTAAATTTCCAATTTCTCACATTAAGCTTCTATCTTTTGCTATTTAAACTATGTACCACCAATTTAATTTTTCATGACATTTTCCAAGTGTAATATCATGTATTTTTAAAGGACATTTAGGTTAAAAGACAACTCGGGGTGTCAAATGACCACAATGCCCCTGTTCAGGTTGCATTCCTGATTTTTCAGTAATATCGAGTTTTGTCATTTTATCGATTTCTCACTTTTCTTTGTACTAATTAATTAATTTTTCTTTGATATTTCTAATGGTATTTATACTTTAATAGGTCTTTATTTAAGTCCTAAAAATATTTTTCAGGGTCCCCCGTGGTCCAGGGTTACTCAACGGTCCACGCCGCAACTTCCCAGTGCGGTCACCCATCGCTATGGTTCTCGGCTCATTTAACTTGACTATATTTCATTGCTATTATTTTTCCTTTATTTTTCTTGTATTTTCTTTTCTTGTATTTCATTATTTTATGTCTCCTCATCAATATTTAAATGTAGTTCTAGGCATTCTAGCTGTCCGAACAGACACTGGTCACTGGAACAGTAGAACGCACTGCCGAACATAGGGGTTTTACAATTCTCACCCCCTTAAAATAAATTTCGTCTCGAAATTTTACCTGGCATTAATCTCTGAACAGCTGTGGGTGTTATCTCCTCATATCCTCTTCACGTTCCCAAGTAGCTTCCTGGCCCGAATGATGGTTCCACAGCACTTTAACCAGGTATATCTGTTTATTGCTCAGCTGCTTCACCTCATATGCCAGAATTTCTGTGGGTTCTTCCTCATATGAGAGGTCTGGATTTACCTCAATCTCTTCAACTGATAGTACATGAGATGGGTCAGATCTGTACCTCCTTAATATGGACACATGGAAGACACTGTGTATCCTTTCTAGCTCCGGAGTTAATGCCAACCGATGTGCCAAAGGACCCACTCTTTCCAGAACCTCATATGGTCCGATGAAACGAGGACTCAGTTTCCTCTTTTTGCCAAATCTCATAATCCTCTTCTAAGGAGAAACTTTAAGGAATACTTTACCACCCACTGCATATTCAATGTCTCTTCTCTTCAGATCAACATAGGACTTCTAGCGGTCTGATGCAGCCTTAAGTTGATCTCTGATCAATCTTATCTTTTCCTCTGTCTGCTGAACAATTTCTGGCTCAATCATCTTTCTTTCACCAACATAATCCCAACATAGGGGAGTTCTGCACTTTCTGCCATATAAAGCTTCATATGGAGGCATCCCAATGCTTGATTGGTAGCTGTTGTTATAAGCAAACTCAATCAAAGGTAAGTGTGTATCCCAACTACCTTCAAACTCAATAACACAAGCCCATAGCATATCCTCCAATATCTGAATTACCCTCTCAGATTGGCCATCTGTTAATGGGTGGAATGCTGTGCTGAAGTTCAATCTAGTTCCTAGGGCTCTCTGAAGACTACCCCAGAATCTAGAAGTGAACCGAGAATCTCTGTCAAATACAATCGATACTAGCACTCCATGAAATTTTACAATTCCATATATGTACAATCTGGCCAATCTCTCCAGGCTATAGTCCATTCGAACTGGCAAAAAGTGAGCAGACTTGGTCAGTCTGTCAATAATAACCCATACTGCATCATGACTATTCTGTGTTCTTGGAAGTCCCATCACAAAATCCATAGTTATCTATTCCCTTATAATGTTTCATAGGGTGCCATTTGTATGCTAGCTTGACACTTATTATTGTATACAAATTCTGTTAGTGGAAGGTATCTGTCCCACTTTCCCTCGGATTCAGGGACACAAGTTCTCAGTATATTCTCAAGGGCTTATTACATTTTACAGGTTATTATTATCATTTCATTTCATTATTTATAGAAACTCAATGAGTTTCAAAATTTACCTGAATCACTTGTTTCGACTGCCCATCCGTCTGAGGATGATAAGTCGTACTGATATCTCTAAGCTTATAGCAATTACTATGGTACAGGTAGTTCGCATTAATGTAACCGAGTTACTGACTCTAGCTACTTTACAAGTGTAGTCGTTTGATAGGCTAGTTCTGAAGTTTTAAAATTCTTACTAGAATTTTCACATTTATTTCCCGTAATAGTACTCTATTCGGGCGCAACTGTATCAAATTATAGATTACTTACAAATATTCTTAGTTTATTGTACCACGAGGAACACGTAGCTCTATATAACAATCCCATGTCGGTACTGTAATCTGCAGCTTACAATACAAACATCGAGAACATTACATAGTCACTACGTTATAACCTCATGGACTAGGTTTTCTAACATCTTTATCTTTCTCGAATCCACTAATATCCTAAATTGATTCTGATTACAATATCCCTTGACAATTACTAACAGTAACATCTTTGCCCTCTTCTAGAGCAATTCTATTACTGTAACTTACTTTTAGGTCCTCTTGCTTTACTTTAAGTAGGCTTGCCAATTAACTTTATAATTTATGGTGTTTTAGAAAATACTTTTAGCTAACAATTCTTCCAAAATTAATGTCAATCATACTTGTTATTATAGTTTTTATCCTAAAGGACTAGTCACTGATACATAAAAATTCATTCCCATGTAAAGGAATAGCAACAGAACATATAGTTCTAACACTAACATACAACTAAGTAGTGCTGTCACACCTTACCCCTCTGTAAGGCATAACATGATCCCGTAGAATACCTAATGAACTACCGAACTTCACCTACCGATAACTCATTAAGTACCCTACAAGGGATTTTAAAACAATTTTCTTATCTTTGACAAGTGGTGAGCATTTCTAATGAGTATTTAAAACATTTAGTTGAAATTAAAACTAATTAATATTTTTGGCCATTTTAGTTTTCCGCAAATTTGATAAAAATTTTGACAGAGTTTCCTCTGTATTTTGAGAAAACCGTTCTTCGAATACCTGTAAAAAGCACTTCTAAAAGATTTTCTCAACCACTACTTCGGTTTCACAATCAAACTCAATCAATTTATCAAAATTCACAAGTTCAATAATTCTCAAAATATCACAATCAATATCATTCATATTTCATTAAAAACAAAATAATTTATACATAACCTTACAAATTTATATCAAAAGAAACACAAACTAAACTTTATTACAAACTTCATACAAATTTGTGTACAAGCTGCTCAAGACCCATTTTTACATGTCCATACATTTATGTGCAATATATACATCAAAAGAAGTATTTACAGTTAGGGTATAAATTATACACGAAGGCTTCAAACTGATGACTTCACACACCTCAGCAGCTCAGTCTGCTGCTCCTCTAATCTCTGTATCTGATGCGAATAAAGCTATCGCTGAGTACTAAGACTCAGTGGTGCACAATATACTAAAATAATCTTTATACAAAACTTAAAGCACATTCATTCAAAAATTTGATTAAACATGAAAATTAAATACAATCATGCATTGTAAGATTTTACATGTAAACCAAGTTTATTTCAAAGTATCAAAACACATTTCATAAAACCCACAGTTAAATCATGCCATTCGAAACAAATAGAATCTCAATAGCCAGAGGCTAAAGAGAAATCACATCACAAGGCTAGCTAGCTCAAATATATGGATATCCATTCACATCCTCTTCTACTGGCACACCTCAACACTTCTCCAGAGAAGGAATCAAAATTCGAAACTAATTACCCCCACTAGTCGTGCTAGTGAGGTGTTCAAATATGTGGTCATGACACTGTGGTTTCAAAACTTATCTTAACAATTTGCTAAACATTTTCTTTTCAAATATACATAATAACTTTCAACAATTTAGATCAACATCATAAGAATGTCATAATCCAATATTTCACATTATTTAAAACGATATGCAAAAGATGATTATAAAAGTATATGTTGTGCACAAACCTCAAACGAGTCGACCTTTAGCCTCGACTCGGTTCCACGGGTTCCTGTCCGATATTCTTTTCAACTGAAACACACAATTTTACAATGTTTCAGTACTAGAACTTAAAATAAATCCAAAATAAACTTAACTTCACATTTAGCTAGCTCTAACGTGTTAAATTCGACGTTCTCGAAATTTTGTGTTTCGGTTTACTATTCACTGCACTATTCAAGTCAAATTATTGACTTTCTAAGGCTTAATGGGTATGGGAACTCCAACTTCACCCACATACCACATTTTGGTCACCAAACTTGTTGGTTTTGGTCATTTGTTTAAAGCTTAGGTCATTTTGGCAAAATTGCCAATTTTCGGTTTTGGTTTTCCGGTTGCACTATTCCATTGGTCGATCTACTGTTGGAATTTGACAAAACTTCCTTCATAGAAAATGTTCCTTATTGTCTTAAGTGTATTCTCATTTTTGGATCACCTCAATCGGAGTTTTGTAGCTCAAGTTATGGCCAAAATAAGTTTACTGTTCACGTGCACTGTTCATACTGCAATTTAGGTGCTGGCAGATTTTTGGTCCAACTTTGGTCAATTGTTTGATCAAGTTAAGCTCATAATTCGGTCTCACTTTCTTCATATGAAATGTTGTACTATGTCTTAGGTTTCCATCGATTCAAGAATCGCCTAAATCCGAGTTTTCTGGAGAGAGTTATAGCCCTCCAAACATTGCTGCTCAATGAAAATTCTGCAGAATTTCAGTACAGTAATTTTAACTTTGCTCAATGATTTGAATGAGTTAATGGCCTAATTTGGGTTGGTGTTCTTCATGAAAGTTTTAGGTCTATATCATATCTAATTGCTGGCAAAATTTCAGGTCAATTTGACCTACCTAGCTCGAGTTATGACCAAATGAACAGTTACTGTTCATTTGGTCAGTTTTGTGCAGTGGCAGCCTGCAATCAACTCACTTTGGTCAATTGTTTCACCAAGTTTTGGTCAGTTTTTGGCCATGGTTCCTTAATGAAAATTGTGCTCTTTATGTCTATTTTCATCTCCAATTGGTGGCATATCAATTGGGCTTGTAAAATTTGAGTTTTGGTCCTTCAAAGTGGGTTTGGTCATGCTGCCAGCAGCATGACCATTAACCTCCGAATTTAGTTTTCATTCCTATCATTCCCACACAACTTATTTGGTCATAATTGACCATTATTTCATTTCACAATAGGTTAAACATGCCATTTATGCATTTCTCCAAATTTTGGTCCATAAACCCTAGCATTGAAACCTTAATCTCACTAACTCTTGCATTTAACTACTTCTAATAATTTTAATGTTAATCATTTCACTAAGTAAAGCTTCTAAACTCACTCAATTGCATCATATTCATGCAAACCACACTCCTCTCAAGCTGCCCCAAATTTCAATTTAATTCTTTCCCCATATTTGTTTCATTTAAATCAAGTTATTAGCTCACTTAATTACCTAAACATGCATTTGAATGGAAAAGTAACAATTTAACATACTAACCTTTTGTTAAAGCTTCAAAACCCTATCTTTAATTCTTCTTTTTTCTTGTAATCTCCTTCTTAAGTTGCAATAACAAGCTCTAGGGTGGTTTTTAAGAGAGTTATTTGGATTAAGTGAAGAAAATTAAGCTTAAATGTAAGCTTAAATGGAGGACCATTCATGGAGGAATTTGGGAGGAAAGTGGGGTGGCAAGGAAGAAGAAAATCCTAATTTTTTTCCTTTGGTTTCCTTTACACGTTTTTTTTTTTTTGGCTTATGGAAGACCCCTAATTCCCAAATTAAATAATTCAATTTATTACTTTAGTTATGACATCATGCATGATGTCATAACTTTTGACTTTTTCATTTTCATCTCTTTTTCTTTTTTTTTTTTCTATTAGTTCTTTAATTTAATTCTCGATTCCGAAATTTTCTTTTCTCCGATTTTATTTGTGATTAGGTCAGAGTCGCCTCTGGGTCAATTGACCAAATTGCCCTCGCCTGCTCATCCTGGGTTTGCAAATAATCCAATATTTCTTCCGCTCCTCGACCTAATTATTTGACTGACTTAACAGTTCTTTTTCATGATTTTCTCTTTTCCACTGTGTTCATAAGGGTCCTAAGGACCGCAGCGTCACTTTTTACGGTTCAAAATTTGAGTTTAAAATGACTTCAGCTGTTCTCAGGAGGTCACTCATCGCCGTGACTCTCGCTGCTTAACCTCTTATGTTTTGTTTTTCTTATTTATAGTTAACTAATTAAACATTACTAATTATTTGTGTTTATGGCTTCTCAAGTTTTCTTAATTGTGTACCTAATCCCAATAATTGTCCTGACCGACACCTGCCTCCGAATGATGAAATATACTGTGCTATATAACGGGGTGTTACAATTCTCCCCTCTTAAATAAATTTCGTCTCGAAATTTTACAGTATCAATCTACGAACAATGTGGGTGTTGTCTCCTCATGTCCTCCTCTCGCTCCCAAGTAGCTTCTGGCCCGAATGATGGTTCCACAAAGACTTTTACCAACGGTATTCGCTTATTCCGTAGTCGCTTCACCTCATAAGCCAGAATCTTTATGGGTTCTTCTTCATATGTGAGGTCTGGATTCACTTCTATTTCTTCTACTGGTAGTACATGAGATGGGTCTGATCGATACCTCCTCAACATAGACACATGGAAGACATTATGTATCTTTTCCAACTCTGGAGGTAGTGCCAACCGATATGCCAAAGGACCCACTCTTTCCAGAACCTCATATGGCCCAATGAAACGAGGACTCAGTTTCCCCTTTCTGCCGAATCTCATAATTCTCTTCCAAGGAGAAACTTTGAGGAAAACTTTCTCACCCACTGCATACTCAATATCCCTTCTTTTTAAATCAATATAGGACTTCTGACGGTCTGATGCAGTCTTAAGTCGATCTCGGATCACCTTGATTTTCTCTTCAGTTTGTTGAACAATTTCGGGTCCAATCATCTTTCTTTCACCCACGTCATCCCAACACAACGGGGTTCTACATTTTCTGCCATACAAAGCTTCATATGGAGGCATCCCAATGCTTGATTGGTAGCTGTTGTTGTAAGCAAACTCAATCAAAGGCAAGTGTGTATCCCAACTACCCTCAAACTCAATAACACAAGCCCGTAGCATATCCTCCAAGATCCGATTACCCTCTCGGATTGGCCATCCGTCTGGGTGGAATGTCAGATCGAAGTTCAATCTAGTTCCTAGGGCTCTCAAGACTACCCTGAATCTAGAAGTGAACCTAGGATCTCTGTCGATACAATAGATACCGCACTCCATGCAATCTCACAATCTCATCGATGTACAACCCGCCAACTGTCCCAAATTGTAGTCCATCCGAATCGCGTAAAATGAGCAGATTTAGTCGATCACAACAATGACCCAAATCGCATCATGACTCTTTGTGTCCTCGGAAGTCCCATCACAAAATCCATCGTTATTCTCTCCCATTTCCACTGCATCGTAGTGGATGTAACAACCAAATGGTACTTGATGCTGTGCCTTCAGTTGCTGACAAGTTTGGCATTTTGATACTAACTCGACATCTCTCTTCATACCCATCCACCAGTAATGCTCCTTTAGCCCTCTATACATTTTTGTACCACCAGTGTGCATGGCAAAAGGAGACTCATGTGCTTCCTTTAAAATGATCCTCCTCAATTCAACATCATTAGGAACACACATTCTCGCTCGGTGTAGCAATAGACCATCATCTCTGAGTGAGAATTCTGGTTTCTTGCCCTGCTGGGCTTCTTCCATCAGCTTCTGATACTTCTGATCATTCTGAGCAGCCATTCTAATCTGATCAATCAACACTGGCTGTACATGCCATGCAACTGCTGTCTGCCCATCATCATTAATCTCTAAGCTGGCATGCAATGATCTTAACTCATGTACCAAAGACAAAGGAGTAACCCGTAGACTTGCCATAGTCTTGCGACTTAAGGCATCAGCCACAACATTAGCTTTCCCTGGCTGATAGTCTATCAGACAATCATAGTCTTTTATCAACTCTAACCATCTCCTCTGTCTCAAATTCAACTCTTCTGGTGCCCAAATACTTCAAACTCTTATGATCGGTGTAGATGTAACATTTCTCCCCATACAAATAATGTCTCCAGATCTTAAGAGCAAACACAATGGCTGCAAGCTCCAAATCATGTGTCGGATAATTCCTCTCATGCGGTTTTAGCTGGCGTGATGCATAGGCAATGACATTTCGATCTTGCATCAACACACAACCTAACCTGCTGTGAGAAGCATCGTCAGAATCAGTATATTCTTTACCCGGTGTGGGTAAAGTTAGGACTGAGCTTCACCAAACATCTCTTCAATTCATCAAAACTCACTGGCATTTATCCGTCCACCGAAATTTTACATCTTTTCTAAGCACTTGGTCAATGGAGATGCCAACATGGAGAATCCTTCACAAATCTACGGTAGTATCCAGCTAAACCTAAAACTACGAATCTCGTGACATTTCGGTGGCCTCCAATTAAGGACGACTTCAATCTTACTTGGATCTACCTTAATGCCCTCTTCGATACTACATGCCCCAAAAAGATATTTCTTTCAGCCAAAATTCACACTTCGACAATTTGGCATATAGTGCTTTCTCCTCAAAGTCTGCAGCATAATCCGCAGATGTCTATCATGCTCTTCTCGCATTCCTCGAATATACCAATATATCATCTATGAATACCACCACAACCGGTCGAGGTATGGTCCGAAAATAGTGTTCATCGATCCATAAAAGCAATGAGCATTAGTTAACCGAATGGCATGACCAAGAACTCATAATGGCCATAGCGGTTCTCAAGGCGCTTTAGAAATACTTTGCTCTTGTACTTTCAGTGATAATAACTCGATCTCAGTCAATTTTGGAGAACATACCGCACTTCAACCGATCAAACAAGTCATCAATGCGGGTAATGGATATTTATTCTTTATTGTCACCTTATTCAACTGCCGATAATCAATACACAAGCGGAGAGTGCCATCTTTCTTCTTTACAAACAACACTGGCGCTCCCCAAGGTGACACACTAGGGCGGATAAAGCCCTTGTCAAGCAATTCTTGCAATCGCACTTTCAACTCTTTCAATTCGCAGTGCCATTCTATATGGCGTTATAGAGATTGGATCCACACTGCATAACATCAATTTCAAATCGAACCTCTCTTCTCGAGGTAATCTCGCAATTCTTCAGAAATACATCCGAAAGTCACATACCGTAGGGATGTCCCTTAGTGCCTGGACTCCCACCGGGTGTCTATCACATGTGCCAAGTATGCTTCACACCCCTTTTTAATCATCCTTCTGGCTAGTGCAGCCGAAATGATGTTTGATGGCAGTAAATGCCTCTCCCCGTGTATTACCACATCGCCGTACAAAGGGAGACCAAAAGTGACTGTCTTCAGTCTACAGTCAATCATGGCATGATGCCTGGCTAACCAATCCATGCCCAAGATGATATCATACTCTCAAGTGCATTTCAATTAAGTCTGACAGGAAAATATGTCCTTGGATCACCAAAGGACAGTCTCTATAGATTCTGTTGACCCGGACCTCTTGTCCTAATGGACTAGTTACTAGCACTTCAAAACCCATTTGCACACATGGAACAGCAAGTGAACTGACTATGCTAGCACTAACATATGAATGGGTTGAACCCGGATCAAACAACACAAATACATTTTGACCAGAGATAGAGAATGTACCAGCTACCACATCGGAAGTCTCAGCCTCTTCTCGTTGTCTCATCGTGTAGACTCTGGCTGACGCACTTCCTTGTGCAGATCGACCAATCGTGCTCGATCGCTCAAGCGGTGCCTCTACCTCTGCCTCTTCCTCCGCCAATGCATCGTGAGCCTCTAGGAGCAGGACTCGAATAGATCCTCAGTAGTAGGAGCCGGACCATATCTCGAGCACTAGTACAATCTTTAGCTATATGGCCCTTGCCTCCACAGCTAAAGCAGCTCCAGTGGCCCAATAACATTCCCCATGAATCTTGCCACAAGTCTCACAGGCGGGTAATGTGAACCCTCGCTGATCACGACTGCACCTAGGGGTCTCTCGACGTAAAATCTGCCTCGCCAAATGCCACCTCGACCCGCTGGTCCACTAAACTTCTTTTTCTTTCCGAGGTAGCACCATAACTCTGCTCAACTGATTTTTCCCCCTTGTCTTTTTCTAATTTCTCGACTTTTTCCTTCACTGGGGTTGCTTCTGCTTCAACTCATTCCAGTTCAAGTGCTTGGGACATAAGTTCTGAGAAGTTGCTGTGTCGAAATCCTATAACTTGCATCCGTATGCTGGGCTTCAAACCCGTCTCAAATCTCTTGCATCTTGCTTTATCGGTAGTAAGGAGACTCTCCGCATAGTGACTCAAAGTGGAGAACTCCTCTCATACTCGCCACCGATCTATTCCCTTGTTTTAGACTCAAAACTCTTGCAATTTCGATCAACATATGCGTCGGGATGTATTTGTCTCGAACTCTCGATAAAGTCATCCTGTGTTAGCATCGTGGTTCAAATAAGCCGTGGGGATGGTCTTCCACCACCATACGCATCCCCTGCGGTAGAGACACGTAATACTCAAACTTTAATTCATCTTGGCGGTCAGCCTTCTTAAATACTGGCCCATTCTTTCAAGCCATTGCTCTGCCTCAAGTGGGTCCATCAGACTTTAAATTCTGCAGCCCCATACTTCAATAATTTATCATATTGTCCGGCCGAGGCAGTGGTTGTGCCACAGTGGTTGGGGTGGAGCTTGAGCAGCATACCTCGACCATTTGTTGAAACATTGCCGCTTATCTCTGTGCGAATCAGGCAGAATTTGCGGCATTTGTGGGCCGTGTCTTGACCCACTGACATTCGGTAAAGCTGGGGCTTCCCCTTGTGCCTCAGCTTCAACAGACTGCTCAACTGAGCGATCCCCTTCTTCCATTTCAAGCTGAAGTTAGGGTATCTCCTGAACAAGTAACACAAGGAGATTTCCCTCCGTTAGTTCATATTCATGATGTAATGCACTGTATGTAACAAATATGGACATTGAGCAGTTGTACTTAACAAAGAAAAGACACAAATTCACAAGCTAAAACATACTTCAAAAATTTTGCTCTGATACCACTAAAACATGTCACACCTTACCCCTCTGTAAGGCATAACATGATCCCATAGAATACCTAATGAACTACCGAACTTCACCTACCGATAACTCATTAAGTACCCTACAAGGGATTTTAAAACAATTTTCTTATCTTTGACAAGTGGTGAGCATTTCTAATGAGTATTTAAAACATTTAGTTGAAATTAAAACTAATTAATATTTTTGGCCATTTTAGTTTTCCGCAAATTTGATAAAAATTTTGACAGAGTTTCCTCTGTATTTTGAGAAAACCGTTCTTCGAATACCTGTAAAAAGCACTTCTAAAAGATTTTCTCAACCACTACTTCGGTTTCACAATCAAACTCAATCAATTTATCAAAATTCACAAGTTCAATAATTCTCAAAATATCACAATCAATATCATTCATATTTCATTAAAAACAAAATAATTTATACATAACCTTACAAATTTATATCAAAAGAAACACAAACTAAACTTTATTACAAACTTCATACAAATTTGTGTACAAGCTGCTCAAGACCCATTTTTACATGTCCATACATTTATGTGCAATATATACATCAAAAGAAGTATTTACAGGTAAGGTATAAATTATACCCAAGGCTTCAAACTGATGACTTCACACACCTCAAGAAATCATCTTTGCTCCTCTAATCTCTCAGATCTGCATAAAGAATAAAGCTATCACGAGTACTAAGACTCATGGTGCACAATATACTAAAATAATCTTTATACAAAACTTAAAGCACATTCATTCAAAATTTGATTAAACATGAAAATTAAATACAATCATGCATTGTAAGATTTTACATGTAAACCAAGTTTATTTCAAAGTATCAAAACACATTTCATAAAACCCACAGTTAAATCATGCCATTCGAAACAAATAGAATCTCAATAGCCAGAGGCTAAAGAGAAATCACATCACAAGGCTAGCTAGCTCAAATATATGGATATCCATTCACATCCTCTTCTACTGGCACACCTCAACACTTCTCCAGAGAAGGAATCAAAATTCGAAACTAATTACCCCCACTAGTCGTGCTAGTGAGGTGTTCAAATATGTGGTCATGACATTGTGGTTTCAAAACTTATCTTAACAATTTGCTAAACATTTTCTTTTCAAATATACATAATAACTTTCAACAATTTAGATCAACATCATAAGAATGTCATAATCCAATATTTCACATTATTTAAAACGATATGCAAAAGATGATTATAAAAGTATATGTTGTGCACAAACCTCAAACGAGTCGTCCTTTAGCCTCGACTCGGTTCCTCGGGTTCCTTCCCGATATTCTTTTCAACTGAAACACACAATTTTACAATGTTTCAGTACTAGAACTTAAAATAAATCCAAAATAAACTTAACTTCACATTTAGCTAGCTCTAACGTGTTAAATTCGACGTTCTCGAAATTTTGTGTTTCGGTTACTATTCACTGCACTATTCAAGTCAAATTATTGACTTTCTAAGGCTTAATGGGTATGGGAACTCCAACTTCACCCACATACCACATTTTGGTCACCAAACTTGTTGGTTTTGGTCATTTGTTTAAAGCTTAGGTCATTTTGGCAAAATTGCCAATTTTCGTTTTTGGTTTTCCGGTTGCACTATTCCATTGGTCGATCTACTGTTGGAATTTGACAAAACTTCCTTCATAGAAAATGTTCCTTATTGTCTTAAGTGTATTCTCATTTTTGGATCACCTCAATCGGAGTTTTGTAGCTCAAGTTATGGCCAAAATAAGTTTACTGTTCACGTGCACTGTTCATACTGCAATTTAGGTGCTGGCAGATTTTTGGTCCAACTTTGGTCAATTGTTTGATCAAGTTAAGCTCATAATTCGGTCTCACTTTCTTCATATGAAATGTTGTACTATGTCTTAGGTTTCCATCGATTCAAGAATCGCCTAAATCCGAGTTTTCTGGAGAGAGTTATAGCCCTCCAAACATTGCTGCTCAATGAAAATTCTGCAGAATTTCAGTACAGTAATTTTAACTTTGCTCAATGATTTGAATGAGTTAATGGCCTAATTTGGGTTGGTGTTCTTCATAAAAGTTTTAGGTCTATATCATATCTAATTGCTGGCAAAATTTCAGGTCAATTTGACCTACCTAGCTCGAGTTATGACCAAATGAACAGTTACTGTTCATTTGGTCAGTTTTGTGCAGTGGCAGCCTGCAATCAACTCACTTTGGTCAATTGTTTCACCAAGTTTTGGTCAGTTTTTGGCCATGGTTCCTTAATGAAAATTGTGCTCTTTTATGTCTATTTTCATCTCCAATTGGTGGCATATCAATTGGGCTTGTAAAATTTGAGTTTTGGTCCTTCAAAGTGGTTTGGTCATGCTGCCAGCAGCATGACCATTAACCTCCGAATTTAGTTTTCATTCCTATCATTCCCACACAACTTATTTGGTCATAATTGACCATTATTTCATTTCACAATAGGTTAAACATGCCATTTATGCATTTCTCCAAATTTTGGTCCATAAACCCTAGCATTGAAACCTTAATCTCACTAACTCTTGCATTTAACTACTTCTAATAATTTTAATGTTAATCATTTCACTAAGTAAAGCTTCTAAACTCACTCAATTGCATCATATTCATGCAAACCACACTCCTCTCAAGCTGCCCAAAATTTCAATTTAATTCTTTCACCATATTTGTTTCATTTAAATCAAGTTATTAGCTCACTTAATTACCTAAACATGCATTTGAATGGAAAAGTAACAATTTAACATACTAACCTTTTGTTAAAGCTTCAAAACCCTATCTTTAATTCTTCTTTTTCTTGTAATCTCCTTCTTAAGTTGCAATAACAAGCTCTAGGGTGGTTTTTAAGAGAGTTATTTGGATTAAGTGAAGAAAATTAAGCTTAAATGTAAGCTTAAATGGAGGACCATTCATGGAGGAATTTGGGAGGAAAGTGGGGTGGCAAGGAAGAAGAAAATCCTAATTTTTTTCCTTTGGTTTCCTTTACACGTTTTTTTTTTTTTTTGGCTTATGGAAGACCCCTAATTCCCAAATTAAATAATTCAATTTATTACTTTAGTTATGACATCATGCATGATGTCATAACTTTTGACTTTTTCATTTTCATCTCTTTTGATCTTTTTTTTTTCTATTAGTTCTTTAATTTAATTCTCGATTCAAATTTTCTTTTCTCCGATTTTATTTGTGATTAGGTCAGAGTCACTCTGGGGTCAATTGACCAAATTGCCCTCGCTGCTCATCCGGTTTGCAAATAATCCAATATTTCTTCCGGCTCCCTGACCTAATTAATTTACTGACTTAACAGTTCTTGTTAATGATATTCTCTTTTCCACTGTGTGCATAAGGGTCATAAGGACCGCAGCGTAACATTTTACGGATCAAAATTTGAGTATAAATCGACTTGCGATGCGTTCAGGAGGTCACTCATCGCCGTGACTCTCGGCTGCTTAACCTCTTATGTTTTGTTTTTCTTATTTATAGTTAACTAATTAAACATTACTAATTATTTGTGTTTATGGCTTCTCAAGTTGTCTTAAGTGTGGCCCTAATCCCATTAATTGTCCGGACCGACACCGGTCTCCGGAACAGTGAAATATACCAGGCTATATAACGGGGGTGTTACAAGTGCTGGGATCAAATAATAACTAATTGTTTCTTTCAAAAATTAAGAACTTACCAGCAGCTACATTCGAAGTTTCTATTCTTTCTCCTTGGCACATAGTGGACGCTCTAACTGATGCGCTACTATGTTCGGGTTGATTCACTGTGTTATGGTTGTGAGGATTACCAACTCTATTTCTATCTCGACCTCTACTGACTATCTGTGAACTTTCGAGAGCAAATCGAGGTACTCTAGTATAATTTCTAACAAAGTGTCCAAGCTTTCCACAGTTGTAGCAGGCTCCAGAGGCCTTATGACAAATACCTCCATGTAGCTTACCATAAACATGGCAGAAAAGGGTAGAATAGGAACTTCTGGTTGTTCGACGACTAGATCTTGGTGTTCTCTACCCTGATGATCCACCTCTGTCATATCTCTGAGCTCGGGGTTCCTCAAATTCTTTTCTCTTCCCCAAATTACTGTTCGAGCTCTAACCCATATATTTCTCCCTCTTCTCCATTTCATGTTGCCCTTGTGGGGGTTGGGTTTGTGGTTGAGCTTGAGCTGACAGAGTATCAGCCATTTGTTGAAGAAAGTGGCCATTTGCTAGGCCATTTGTGCAGTAATTTGTACAGGTAAAACTGGTACAGTCGAGCCTTCGACACTTTGTGGGGCTAGGGCCTCAACTTGTACTTTTGCCATCATAGACTGTTCTATTGTCTCATTCTTCTCTTCCACATCTTTTCACAAGATTTTCTATTCTTGTGCAACCAATACAAGGAGATTCCTCTCCATTAGTTCATATTTATGATGTAAATGTACTATATGTATTAAACATTTGAGCAGTTGTAGTGACCAACAAAAAGATTTCAAATTCACAGTTTAAAATTTACTTTAAAACCATTGCTCTGATACCACAAAACATGTCACACCCTACTCCCCCATAAGAGGTAACATGATCCCGTAGTACACCTAATGAATTACCGTACATCGCCTACCGATAACCCTTTAGATATACTACAAGGGATTTTAAAATAATTTTCATGAAATTTAAATCATCGATTAAAATCTGGTGTTATGAAATTTTTTCAAAATTTTGGCAAAGTGCCGACTGTATTTTGAGAAAACAGTTCTTCAATCCTGCTAAAGAAAATACTCCCAATATGTTTTCTCAAATACAACTCCAATAACTTAATTTCAACTCACAATTCAAATCTCAATAAACAATCAAATTATTTTCAAACCAATCTCATCATAAAGAAACATTTCATTGATTATAAGACTCAAAATTTATATTACAAAACTATTCAAGTAAATGAAATCTCAAATTTACATTTACAATAATTTACATTTATTTACATACCAAAATATTTTACAAGAGCTTTTATACAACTGCTCAAATAATTTACATACATATTATTACATGCATACATCAAAACTTATGTACATGGGTATACTTATGATATACCTAGAGCTGATTTGAATGTGCCTTCAAAGAAGTTTACTCAATTGCTCTATGCCCTTTTCACCTGCGACAGCATATAAAACTATCACTGAGTAGTGAACTCAGTGGTGCACAACTATAATTTAAAACATAGTACAATATACATTGACAAAATTTACAGCAAATAATTTGGAAATCTGGATACTCATCAAATTCCAAAAATCAAAATATGTTCATTGCCAATAATATAAATCATTTGTATAAAATCACTTTGATCACGAAGTTCAATTTATCAAATCATAACTAACCATTTAAGGTAATTCTAACAAAATCAATTATACATAAATCATAATTGAAATCACAATTCTTTACTATTCAAAAACATTATGTATCTCAAAAATCATTCTGCATCTCAAAACCATTTTGTATCTCAAAAAACATTCTGTATCTCAAAAACCATGCAAGACTAATCTGAAAGGCCCATCTTCGGGGTGATTCTAACTCCCTATGGTCGGGGAGGTCGAATCGGATTCTAACTCCCTATGTTCAGGGAGGTCGAATCTCCGTGCACAGCACACATCACAATAATGAATCTTCCGCAAGGGCCATAACATAAAACTTAGATCTAACCTCTAATAAGAGGAGAATCTAAGCCTGTGCACGTACCATGGTAATCAAAACACAACTAACTCCATTGTGTTCTCAACAAATAAGAGAGACGGGTAATAACCTAGTCAATCATTTATTGTTATATATAAAGCAATATCACAATCTTTTAGTGAGCATAAATCACAATACAATTCGATTCGAAGTCAATTCCAATATCCAATAATTTTTATGCTCATCACAATTCAAATCATAAATTTGCATTTTTCCATGCAAATTGCCCATCACATTTCAAAACATGTTCTATCACAATTTTCCAAAAACATAATTTATTCAATTCACAACAATGCTTAATATTTGTGGAAATACCATTTCACAAAGCTAAATGCATACATACTATAACAATTTCAATAATCATTAAATTAAATCCAATGCTTGTTAAACATAATACATAAGAAAAGTATGTCATTTAATCATATGAAATATTCATAACAAAATCAGTTAAAAAGCTAGTTGTGCACAAACCTCTAATAACTGTCTCTTGGCTCTGACTCAGTGTTTCCTTCCCCTTCCCTGAGTTTTTGCTAACTGAAACACATAATTTGAAGTGTTTCAATACTCATTTAAACTATCTCTAATGATAATGCTTAATAATTAATTTATTGAATACTATTATTTTCTTAGTCAACCTAAGATGTTGACCCTCGATGCAGTCTAGGTGAATTAGGTTTTAATGTTACCAATGTGTCATATTTGATAGCCTTTTAGTGTTGGTACATGTTACCCAATTCATTTTCATGCATAGTGCATTTTATTGTAATTTGTCGGATTCCGGTGTACTAATTTGACCTTTTCTCTATTTCTCACTTTTCTTTGTACTAATTAATTAATTTTTCTTTGATATTTCTAATGGTATTTATACTTCAATAGGTCTTTATTTAAGTCCTAAAAATATTTGTAGGGTTTCCCGCGGTCCAGGGCTAGCCAACGGTCCACGCCGCAACTTCCCGGTGCGGTCACCCATCGCTATGGTTCTCGGCTCGTTTAACTTGACTACATTTCATTGTTATTATTTTTCCTTTATTTTTCTTGTATTATATTTTCTTGTATTTCATTATTTTATGTCTCCTCATCAATATTTAAATGTAGTTCTAGGCATTCTAGCTGTCCGGACAGACACTGGTCACCGGAATAGTAGAACGCACTACCGAACATAGGGGTGTTACAAAGCATTTCTGCCTAGTGGTGCAATAATATAGTAAGAAATAATATATAAAAATAAAGAAAGAAATAAATCATAATTCTGATATCCAGGAATCAATTATTCTAATTGTATTGTATTTTAAGTATCTACAGTTTTGTAAATTGTATTTTTGTTATGTTTCTATTGCTAATCTCTTTTACTCATTTCATTTAATGCTTAATTTAATTGTACTGAAAATTTCGTATGCTTAACTTAACTTAACTGCCTGAATTGAATAATGTTTTAATTGACTGCCCATGTAGCCTATACACTGACCAGACTGGATAAATGGATATACTAACACTGGGTACTTAATACCTCGCGCCGTCACACCATCGATCACAAAGTATCTCCCAATGTGCAAACAGTGTGACTAAAAAGCCATATAATTAATCAGGCATTAAGTCGAGTATAATAACGTAATCCGCATAGCCATAAGCTATTAAAATCACAGTATGCCATAATAATCCAGAAAACACAGTACGGTGTAGAGCCATTTACAGAACAGCTGTCAGAATCCTATTGGCATGCCAACCTATCCAAACTAGTCGACTAAACAAACTAGGGCATAGTACAAGATTAAATATTTATTTTTAGGGTTTACTGGTGATTATACAATTCATTGGTCAATAAAAATGTTGACCTTTTCATACATCATGCATAAGTTGATTCTAGTATCAACATGTCACAATTCGCATTTCAATATGCTGCCAGTATAGTGCAATTTACAATTCTCACAAGTTGGCATTTATTGCCAAATTATTTCTAGGCTTTATTGCATATTATTATCAATTTTTCAGTTTTAGTGTGCTAGATTGGTCTAGCTTAATGTCCTATTTCTCTTGGTTTTTAGCTTTTGGTCAAAGAAGCAAAATTGTAGCTCTATTATTATTGAACTTTTGGCACAAATTTCAAGTCATTCTGAGGTGAACAGACCAAGATATGGTCAATTTACTAAAGCTGGATAGATTGTATCTTTAGTGCAAAATTTGGTTAATTTTTAGGTCAAATTCAGTTTTGGCAGTTTTAGTACCCTAACTTGGGCAAGCAATTTGACTTGGTTCTGGTCATTTCTATGCTTTGGTGTCTTCATAAGAATTGTTTCTCTATGTCTAAGCTTTCCATGGTATAAATTTCAGGTCATTTGGACCTGTTTTGAGTGAGTTATGGTCATTTTAGTGACTACTATTCATTTGGTCAAATTCTAGGTTGCAATGGTTCTGGATAGTTTTGTTACCTCAACTTGTGCAAGCAATTTGACCTAGTAAATGACATTTTTGGGTTCTGTGATCTTCACCAAAGTTGTAGCCCTATGTCTATGCTTTCCAATGATATAATTTTAGGTCATTTGGACCTGTTTTGAGTGAGTTATGGCCAAAATACTGGCTACTATTCATATGGTCAAATTATGGATTTGCCAAGTTACCTATTCCGGATTAGGTCACTTTTTGAGTCACTTTCTGGATAGAATTTAGGCAAGATTCCTACATGAAAGTTGGTCCCTACTGAGTCTAGTTTTACCTCTAATTGGCCTCATACCAATTGGGATCACACAATTTAGGTTAGGGCTCAAAATGCACACTGCCCTCAATCAATTCTCAATTGCACAAACAATCTCACTTCTAACAAAATTCCTCCAACTTCCAAACATCCAATTACATACAAGCACTTCTAATTGTCATCAAATAAATCTTATTTTGGTCACTTTCTAGCAGTATACACAAATCCTTAATACACCAAACACAATCCTAATTCACAAGTCAAAGTTCACATTATTTACACATGAAATCATCTAACTAATATATGGAATTCCCACAATAATTTACGTACACCTATATTAATCCCTTAGTACCATAAATCATCAAATAAATTCATGAAATCAAGCACTCTTCCATGAACCACAATGTAACACCCCTCACCTGTCTACAATGTAGCAGAACAAGGCATGCTACACGGCGTGCTGGAGCACCTAGTCTGTGATTATCTCATTTTTTTTTTAACTCAATTTGATTTAAGAAATCTTTATGTGATATTCATAACATACTGGTTCTATATTCAGATTTTAATAAAATCAGTGTTTCAAAAATAGTAATTAAAATCCGATAAGGTGCCGTCTGTATTTCGAACAAACTGTCCTTCTAAACCTATTAAAAACAGTTCAATATGATAATCCCAATCTTCTAACTAATTTTTCAGTCTCAAAATTTCATAGTTTCAAAATAAAATCTATCATAATTTACATTCATCCAAACACTCTCCATAGGAGTTTAATATATACAATTTATCACAAACCTTAAAGATTTAGAATATACAAATTACATAATAAAATGTTAAAATACAACTGATAGTCATTACACAAGATCCTAAGTCCTGCCATGTATGTAGTGTAGTGCAGATGACTCTGGACTCCTGTGCAGATTTGATGTCTCACCTGATCATAGGTCTGCTGGGCTCCCCAGCTGTGTCTCCAATACCTGTGCGTAGCAAAAGCAACACGCTAAGCAATTCTACTTAGTGGAGCCAAATATAAAGAAATATACACTAAAATAAAATAAATGAATTGTTTATGAATTTCTGACATCGATATTCTTTACAGTTGTTGATTCTACTTTTATTTGCTAACCTTTCATTTTTGCTAATTTTGGTGGTGTTTTATGTCAATAAAATGAATTTAGCTATTTGAATTTAATAATGCTTAAATTAACTGCCCGTATAGCCTATACACTAACCAGACTGGATAAACGGATATACTGACACTGGGTACCTTGTACCTCGGGCCGTCACACCATCGGTCACAAAGTATCTCCCGACGTGCAAACAGTGCGGCTAAAAAGCCATATGGTCAATCAGGCGATAAGCCAAGTATAATAACACAATCTGTATAGCCATAGGCTATTAAAATCATAGTGCGGTATAATAAGTCGTAATAACACAGTATGGCATAAAGCCATTTACAGAACAGCTGTCAAAATCCTATTGGCATGCCAACCTATCCAAACTAGGCAAACTAGGGCACATTACAAATTAATTGTTTAATTCTACATTTTTAGAGTTTACTAGCTATTATGTAATTTACAAGTCAATGCAAATGTTGACCTGTTTAGATATCACGGATAAGTTGATTCTCATATCAACATGTCACAATTTGTAATTCAACATGCTGCTAATATAGTGCAATTTTCCCTTTTCACAAGTTGGCATTTATTGCCAAATTACTTCAAGCTTCATTATATGTAAATGTCAAATTTTTAGTTTTAGTGTGCCAGATTGGTATTGAAAGAGCGGAAGCATGAAAAAGACAAGTTTATACCATTGAATTCAAAAATTTTCACCTAGGGTCACATGCATCATGCAAGATTTATTTTTATCTATTTGATTTCAATGATAAACAACATATTAAAACTCTTTTAATATGTGTTTTTGGATCTGTATTTGCCATTTAAGATTTTAAAATTAATCAGATCAATTTTAGAACCCTAGATTAAATCAAGAACAAATACACTAACCTCTTGATGCACTGTAGCGTATTTGTGCCTTTGGGATGCGTCTTTAGGACACCAAATGTTGTCCCTCTAGCTTGTCCACACCAAGATCACCTATGGCAGCCCTTGAACAGTTTCTAAAGCTTTTTCTATTAATTAGAAAATCAAGTTTTGCCTTTTAAGAGATTAAAGATGTAAATAGGACACTAGAAATAATTTCTAGCATTTTTAATTCAAAAGATTATTTGCTAATCTCTTGGAATTGATGAGAGATGAAGAAGAAGAGAGAATGGAAGCCTCAAGGGTGGCGGCACAAAGAGGAGGTAGCAACTTATGTTATTTTTCTTTTCATAACAACACTTATATAGCTAGGTCACCACTTAAAACCCTTGCCACATGTCACCTTCTGATTGGCTTTAGGTTTAATTAACCCAATCACATTGTGCCAAGTGTCAAACCTATATTTAATCTTAATTTTAATCATCTTACATGATTAAAAGACATTTGGCAAGCTTATGTGTAGTGCCATGTGTCACAATCACATGGTGCCACATGTCGCCCTGTAAAATGACCAAAATGCCCCTGTGTCTTATTTTTGAGTTCTCAACCCAAAATAATTATTTCTTTTCTTTTAATCAATTTATATCAAATATAAATCAATTAATTAATCTTTATTAATTAATTTCTTATTAATTAAATTCATATTTGAACACTTTAAATATAAATTTAACTTATACTATACATCCAATAATCTAGATTTGGTTTCAAGCCATGCTAGGGACTTTGCAATCTAATTACAAACCAAACCTATTTAATTAATCAATTAAACTCTTTAATTAATTAATTAAATCATATTTAATTTGGTGATTACTTGTGTACATGTGTGATTTACTAGGCTCATCACTAATTGGCAATGAGAAATGATATCAACTCTTAATATCATCAGAACTCTTTCTTACCATAAATGATTTCTCTAAACCATTTTACGCACCTCATAGACCATGGTTAACACCTAGCATAGCATGCCATGGCCACCCAATTAGTAATAAGGTTTACCTTAAATGAATCTATAATCATATGTTACCATGCACTAGAATCTTTTTGTTACAAAATCCCAACTCAAGCTGGAGTCATGGTTTATGTCAAACCCCATTTGCTATGAATATTATGTTCTCTTTTAATTCCAGTTCTTGATTAAAAGATTTTCTCATCAGAAACTCTTTTCTGATTAAATCTATCTGTTCTAACCAGGAACTTGAAACATCAAGAATAATTAAATGAATATAGGATTTTATCCCTATTTACTTAGAGGAACATATTCCATCTTGATCAACACCTACCTCCATATATAACTAGTAGGAGACAACACATGCCCATATACCCATGCACAGTACAAGTATGAAAGTAGTATCAAACTCAAACCACCTATATACAAGATAACCATGCTATCTCAGGTCTAAAGATTATATGCACTGATATGATTTATGACAATACATTGACAAGAGTAAACTCCATGTGCTTGTCATAAGCATTACTGGTTCGACCTAATTAACATGTATAAGTGCCTATCATGTTTGTCATATGGCATGAGACTCACCATTCGATCTTATTTATATCTCATATAAATAACTTGGGAACAAACATAAATACAATCTTTCTAGATAAGTCACACCCTTATTGTGAAGTATCCTCGATTGTGAACCTATTTATGATACTTTGTGCTAGAAATACTATCACTTATATTCTTAACAACTTAAGAATAGAATTTCTAATAAAATATCAATGGACCTTTTCTATTACACATAAATATATTATGTAAATGGAAAAGTGAAAATGCCTTTTATTAATAAAAATATGTACAAGATACATACTAAATGATATGCTCTAGAGCATACTACTAACAATCTCCCACTAGCACTAGAGCCATTCATTACAATACCTTAGACCCATCTTCTCAAGATGTCGGTCTAGTTGAGTTTATGACATAGCCTTAGTGAATGGATCAGTTGGATTTTCAACTGATGCTATTTTCTGCATGGCTACATCACCTAGTCCAACTATTTCTCTAATAATGTGGTAGCGCCTTTCTATGTGTTTGGATTTCTAGTGAGACTGAGGTTTCTTATATCCAAACAGCTTCTTTTGCATCATCTGATGTAGTAAAATACTCAGCCTCGATAGTGGAATCTGTAGTCGTACTATGTTTGGAACTCTTCCAATTGACTGCACCTCCATTACAAATGAACACATACCCAGAGGTAGACTTTCTATCATCGATATCTGATTGAAAATCAGAATCAGTATAACCATCCAATTGTAAGTTTCCACCTCCATAAATCAAGAATAAATACTTAGTTCTTCTCAAGTACTTAAGGATATTCTTGACAGCTATCTAGTGTTCCAAACCTGGATTAGATTGATACCTGCTAGTCAAACTAACAGCAGATGGGATATCCGGTCCACTACACAACATTGCATACTTTAAACTTCTAATAGCCGAATCATATAGAATCCTGGCCATTTTATCTCTTTCTTCAGGTGTATTTGGAGACACCTCTTTAGAAAGGTGGATACCATGTCTCACTAGCAACAATCCTCTCTTGGAATCAAGAATGTTAAACCTCTTTAACACCTTTTCCAAGTATAGACTTTGGGATAAACTAATTATTCTTTTCGCTCTATCTCTATAGATGTGAATCCCAAGAATATAGGTTACCTCCCCTATGTCTTTCATAGAGAATGTATTTGACAACCATACCTTTACAGTTGTCAACATACCTATGTCATTACCTATCAATAGTATGTCATCCACATATAAGACAAGGAAAGTGATAGCACTATCACTAACCTTCTTATATACACATGGCTCATCCTTATTTTTGATAAAACTAAATGATTTAATGGCTTCATCAAAACGGATGTTCCAATTCCTCGAAGCTTGCTTCAACCCATAAATGGATCACTTTAGCTTGCATACCTTGGAACCATCTTGGGATTCAAAACCCCTAGGTTGTTCCATGAAAATATTTTCTTCAATGTATCCATTGAGAAAAGCTGTTTTAACATCCATCTACCAAATCTTATAATCATAGTATGCAGCTACTGCTAATAGAATCCTAATCGATTTAAACATGGCAACAGGTAAGAAAGTCTCCTCATAGTCGATTCCATGCCTTTGGCGAAACCCTTTCGCTACTAGCCTTGTCTTATAGGTCTCTACCTTTCCATCAGAACCAATTTTCTTCTTGAAAACCCATTTGTTTCCTATAGGTACAATACCTTCAGGTGGGTCAACAAGATCCCAAACTTGATTCTTATACATGGAATCTGTAAGACCCCTGTGTTCGGTAGTGCGTTCTACTGTTCCAGTGACCAGTGTCTATCCGGAAAACTAAGATGTGATACTCTTTACTCGTCTACAGTGTAGTCGAGCAAGATATGCCACACAGTGTGCCGGAGCACCCAATTCATATTTCAATTGAATTTACCCTTTTTACTTATTTATTTACAATTTTTTATTAATCTAAATTTTTCCTCAAATTTTATATAAAATCTGGCAGAGTGCCGGCTATCAATTGGAAAAACAGTTCTTCTGAATCTGTTAAAACACTTCCAATAAAATCATCACATCATTCTCAGTCAACCACCAATATATTCTCAACAATTTCTCAAATGACTTCAGTATCTCAAAATTTAATTCAATTCATATCACAGTCAACTCAATGAGAAATGCTCACATTATTACTGAACATAATTTATAGATAATTACATCAAAAGCATAATTACATGAATTTATAATATATATTACTGAAGTTTACAAAATACAAAATACCAAAATATCAAAAGTGGCCTAATGTCCTACCAAATGCACTGTAATGTGAGGCGACTCTGAACTCAATATGCAGCTCTATAAGTTTACCCTATCTGATGTCTGCTGGGCTCCCCAGCTATATCTCCAGTACCTGCGCGTGGCAAAAGTAACGCGCTAAGCAATTCTACTTAGTGGTGACAATATAAAATAAAATAACTAAAATAAAGTAAATATGCAGAATGCATGTTTACATTTTTGATAGACTTAATTTCTGGCATTTATTTTAATATAAGTTGATTAAAATTTTGCTAAATTAGTAACCCATACTAGATGACTGGACTGGATAAACGGGTAAACTGGCATTGGGTACTAAGTACCTCGGACCATCACACCATCGGTCACATTGTGTCTCTCGGTGTGCAATAGAACAGCTAATAAGTTGTAATAATCATCAAGGATATAATTCAAGTATAATGACTCAATTAACATAGCCAAAGGCTTTTATGTCACAGAATGGCACGTGAGGCCATAAAACACAAAATGGCATGAAGCCATATGCAGTACTGCTAATAGAACCCTATTGGCATACCAACCTATCCAAACCAATCTTACTAGGTGTACTAGGGCATGTTACTCTTTTAAATTGTACAAATCTACAAATTTAAGTTTAGGTGTTACTATTTATTTTATTAGTCAATTAAAATATTGACTTTTGCATAAGCAATAGGTATATTGGTTCTAATACTCCCAATATACTACATTTTTCATTATAAAATTGTTGGTATTGATTGCCAATACCATTTCTAAGCTTAATGTTTATTGTTCAAAATTTTCAGTTTTCAAGCTTTGTGTTTACTGTTCCATTAGTCATTTTTGTAGTGGGAATTTGGCAAAATGATCAACATGAAAGTTGTTCTTTATTTTGTCTAGTTACATTTCTTTTTTTGAATCTCTCCATTTGGAGTTTTTTAGCTCAAGTTATGGCCCATAAACCACAACTGGCCGGATTATAATTTTTTCAAAATTTCTGGACTGACCAAATCTACAGTAATTTGAGCAGTGACTGCAAGTCACTTTTTGAATATGTTGTGGTCATAATTTTGGTTAGGTTTCTCATGAAAGTTGTAGGTCTATATCTCAGCTTATTTCTGGTAAAATTTTAGGTCAATTGGACCTTTCTACACTGAGGTATGACCAAATGACTAAACACTGTTCATTTGGTCATTTTACCTAGGCAGATTGCAGGTCACCTGGATTAGGGCAATCTTTAGGTCAACTTGGTTTGATTTTCTAGGCATGGTTTCTTCACCAAAGTTGTGCCATTATGTGTCTAGTTTCATGTACAATATGTCTTGCACCAAATGAACCTCTACAATTCCAGTTATTGCTACTCAAACCTGCTGGACTCATGCCCAGTCCTGCAGGTCACCAAGGGCAGCCATACCAAACTCAATTCCCACTACACAAACCACTTCATTTTTTACTCACACATAGCCAAATGGTCAATAATTGACCATTAAAACTCTCTTTCACCAAATACATGAACAAGTCTCAATTTCAAGCTCAAACCTTAGCTCAACCATCTCAAAACTTGCATTCACTTACCTTTCACTATCCTAACCAATAAATTAATGTTAAGGGCAGCCACCATACCACTTTAATTCTAAGAATTCTTCAAAACACTACCAAGTTCAAGGCTGCTTTAATTTAGAGCAAGACATACACATAATGTTTACTAAATTTTCTTGCAAATTTGCATCAATTACCACTCCTTCAACATGAATTTAAAGAGAAAAGCAAGTTTAAGTCACTAACCTCTAATGGAGTGAAATTCAAACTTACTAGGGTTCTTCTTTTTTTCTTTTTTTTGCTCCCAAAAGATTTACCAAGATAAAAGAACAAGTTTTTGTGTTGGGAAACTTAGGTTTTAATGGATGAGAACCAAGGAAATCAAGCTTTTAAAGCTTGGCTATGGTGGACAATGGGAGAGGAGGGAGATGACAATGAAGAAGAGATAAGAAGCTTTTGATTTTTTTTTTCTTTTGTTTTCTGCCCATTAAGTCTTTTTAAACAAATTAGTGCCATCTGTTGACATTTGATTGGGTGGGAGAATAGTAATGACATCATAATGATGTCTTAATCCTCATTTTTTCTCATTTTCTATCCTTTTCTTGTCTATTTCAATTAAATTTTTAACAATATTTATTCACATTTTATGTCATATAAATTATTTATTTAACTGGACAAGTTAGCCAAAAATCATCTCTGAAGACGAAATGACCAAAATGCCCTCTGTTTGGCTTAACGAGCTAAAATTGTGTGTACCGATAGAAAAATTTTTTTAAGCATTTTCTTAGCATTCTAATGCCATAAGAATATCAATGACCCTTCTCTGGAGTCCCAAAAATTATTTTATAATTTTTCCCCTAGGTCTAGGGTTGTTAACGGCCTTCACTGTCACTTTCCCTTCGGGTTACTCATCCTTGGGGTTTCGGCTCGTTTAACCTTAGCGTATTTGGTTTCTAAAAATTTTTCCTTGATTTTTATGAGCATTATTTACTTTCTTTATAACTTCCCACTTTAGTCTAATTATAATTTCAAACATTCTAGCTGCCTGAACCGACATTGGTCACCGGAATAGTAGACTGTATGGACTAGCTAAAGTGAGGATGTTAGATAGGATGCCTAGAATTACACTTAAATATTGGTGAAGAGACATAAAATAATGAGATACAAGAAAAGAAAATACAAGAAAAAAAAAAGAAAAATAATAACAATTAAATGTAGCCAAGTTAAATGAGCCGAAAACCATAGCGATGGGTGACTGCATTGGGAAGTTGTGGCTGTCACACCCTACTCCTCGTAAGATGTAACATGTTCCCGTAGTACACCTAATGAATTATCGTACTTCACCTACTGGTAACCCATTAAATATACTATAAGGGATTTTAAAACAATTTTCGTTTATTTTGGAATTGGTGGGTAAAATTTTTTTCAAATATTAAAAATCTTCATTTAGAGTCCAAACATAAATAAAATTTTTGGATATTTAAAATCTCCGCAATTTTTACAAAAATTTCGATAGAGTACTGTCTGTATTTTGAGAAAACAGTTCTTCAAAACCTGAAAATAGAAACACTCCCAAAATATTTCTCAATCACCACTCCATTTGCAACCACCAAACTTCAAATCAACAGCAGTAGCAACACTTCAATTCAAAATCTGAATTTTAAATCAAGAATTAATATCTCAAAACATTTCATAACTCATGCACATTGCATTTTAAATCATTAATTTACAATCATAAGTTAATTTACAGATGCAAAATATGAAAAATAATATTATTACAATTTTATCTGTACAACTGCTCAAATTACAGAGATACATATGCATACTATCATATTTACATCAAACTAAACTACCAGGGTATAGATAAATACCCGTACAAAAATTCTTCAATTGTGCTCTTCTAATCAGAGCAGCTCGCTCGCTACTAAGTCCTTTTCTATCTGTGACAAGTTAAAGCTATCGCTGAGTATATAAATACTCAGTGGTGCACAATAAAGCATAAAATGCATAATATAAAACATTTATGAATAAATCGTCATTCAAAAATCTCATAATCGCATTTCACAATTTTTTTTTTTAAATCACATTTATAACAAATCATAATTTTCAAAGCTTAATACAGCATAACTTTATCAAACAATTTAATAAACATAGTGTTGCCAAACAATAACACAACTTAGGTTATGACACAAAATTTCCGAACATGTCGTGTGTACATCAAAACAAGGAGTACTCACCCCACTAATCGAAATCAATGAGGGAGGTGGCTAGCTAGCTAATGAGTACTCATCCAAACTCACCCCTCAGACTGGAAAGCCAGAGAGGGAGGAAAGTGATCAAGTGGAGGAGGAACATATTAGTATTGCTATGCCAAGTGTGAATTAAAAAAAAATTTAAATCAAGTTATTCAAATATTTTATACAATTCACAAATCATATTTCACTCTAAACTTTTCATTTACAAAGTAGGCAACACTCTATTTTTCAAATAAGATTTTCAAAGCCATAACAAAAATCAAAACCATATTGTTCAAATATTTCATACAAATCAATAATTAATTTTCCTTCCAAATTTCCATTGCAGAATAGGCAACACAACATTCTCGAAATTCATAATGAACAAACACATTTACAATGTATAACAAATCAATTTCCATTATGAAAACTATAATTTAAAATTTTTGTGCACAAACCTGACGTGAGTCGCCTCTAGGCCTTGACTCAGTCCCTTATACCTTACGGGTCTTTTTCAGCTGAAACACAACATTTATAATGTTTCAGTTTCTTATTTCACACTAAATCCAATAATTAATTCATAAATACTTAATTCTAGCCCAAATATACTTAAACTAACATTATTGGAAATTTTCATTTTAGAGTTACTATTCATTATACTATTCAAGTCAATTTGTTGATTTTCTAAGGTTTAATAGGTATGGGAATCCCAACTTCACCCACATACTACATTTTGGTCACTAAATTTGTTGGTTTTGGTTGTTTATTCAAATTCTAAGTCTTTTAGGCACATTTGATAATTTTTAGTTTTGGTGTCTAAGGTTGCACTGTTCCATTGGTCATTTTACTGTTGGAATTTGACAAAACTTTCTTCATAGAAAATGTTTCTTATTGTCTTGATTTTATTCTCCTTTTTGAATCACTCCAATTTGAGTTTTTTAGCTCAAGTTATAGCCATTTGAACCATGGCGGCCGGATTGGACTCAACCAAGTTTTCTGGGCAAATTTTGGTTCTGGCAGTTTTAGGTCACCAAATTTGGGTGGCCAAATGACTTGGTTAATGGTAGAATTTGGATTTGTATTCTTCATAAAAGTTTTAGGTCTATAACTCAACTATCCACTGGTAATATTTCAGGTAATTTAGACCTGCCTAGTTCAAGTTATGGCCAAATAAACAAACATTATTTATTTGGTCAGTTTGTACAGGGCAGACTGTGATTTTCCAAGTTTGGTCAATCTGTTCACTAGGTTTTGGTCACTTTTTGGGCATGCTTGGTAAATGAAAATTGTGTCATTTAGTGTCTGTTTTTATTTCCAATTAGTCTCATACCAATTGGACTTGTAAAATTTCATTTTTGATCCTTTAAAGGTAACTTGGTCATGCTGCCAGGGGCATGACCACACTCAATCCGAATTGGCTTTTGATTCAAACACTCCTAACACACCTCATTAGGTCACAATTGACCATTTCTTTCCTTAAATTAGGTCCAAGACATCATTTACCAAATTTTCACTTTTTTGGTCTCTAAACCCTAAGTGTCCAACCTAGTTCATAATTTCCTTGTATTTAGCTAATTCAATGCCTTTAATTATAATAATTCAACTAATTAAGGTTCATATACCCATTCAAACCAATCAAACCATGCAATAAAACCCCCATACACATGCTGGCCGAATTTTAGTCATGGTCCCTCAATAAATTGTTCTTTTCATTTTAAGTTTATTTACAAGTTAATCAAGCTAAAAATGTAGAAATCAAACTAAATTTATCAAGTTTGCTTACTAACCTTTCTTAGAACTTCAATTCCTTCAAATCTCTATCTTTTGTATTTCTTTCCTCTTTCAATCTTCTTCTCAAGTGACTAATACAAGCTCTAAAGAGATTTTTATGAAAGCTATTAAGGTTTAGTGAAGAATTTCAAGCTTGACTGCAAGCTTTAATGGAGGTTTAGCAATGGAGAAATGAGGGAGAGTGAGGGCAGCAAGGATATGTGGAAGAAGACCAAATGATTTTTTCTTTTCTTTTCTTTTCTTTTATGACTTTTATCCTTATGGAAGATCGAAAAAATCACTTTAATCACATTTATTAATTATAAGATTTGTGGCATCATGCATGATGTCATACATGATGTCATCTCCCTACACCTTTTTCATTTTCTCTTCTTCTTTTCTATTAGTTCCTTAATTTAATTCTCGATTTTGAAATTTTCTTTTCTCCGATTTTATTTGACAGTTAGGTCAGGAGTCAGCTCTCGGGGTTAATTTACCAAATTGCCCCTCCCGGTTCAACCCGGTTTGTACATAATTCAATATTTCTTTCGGCTCCCTAACCTAATTATATGATTGGCTTAACAAGCTTTTTCTGTGATTTTCTCTTTTCCACTGTTTTCATAATGGTCCTAAGGACCGCAGCATCACATTTTACGATTCGAAATTTGAGTTTAAATGGACTTCGCAGTCGTTCCCGAGAAGGTCACCCATCGCTATGACTCTCGACTCGTTTAACTTCTTATGTTTTGTTTTTCTTATTTATACTTAACTAATTGACAATTACTAATTATTTGTGTTTATGGCTTATCTAGTTGTCTTAATTGTAGTTCTAATCCCCTTAATTGTCCGAACCGACATCGATCACCGGAATAGTGAAATATACCAGGCTATGCAAATAGGGGTATTACAATTCTCCCCCCCTTAAAATAATTTCATCCTCAAAATTTTACCTGGTATTAGTCGCTGAACAGTTGTGGGTGCTGTCTCCTTATATTTTTTTCACGCTCCTAAGTAGCTTCCTGGCTTGAATGATGGTTCCTTAGCACTTTAACCAATAATATTTACTCATCGATTGCTCACCTCGTGTGCCAAGTTTCTTATGAGCTCCTCTCATATGTTAGAATCAAATTCATTTCAATTTTAGAGGTAAGCAAATCTGTGTGCTAGTGGATTCGCTTTTCTAGGACCTCGTGTTATCCTATAGGACAGAACTTAGTTTTACTCTTTTCTTATCAAATCTCTTGATCATTTGATGTAACCTTCAGTTTAGTTTAGAATATTTTAGTCTATTTTTGATGTTGTTTTAGCAATTATTTTCTTTTGTAGTCTTTTCTTTCTTGGCCATAGGTCCATAACCATTATCTTACCATCTCCATTTATGACCAAGGCCTATGTGCCCTTTTGCACTATCTTGTTTGCTTTGGTTTAACTTATTTCTTTCTTGATAAAATAATTCAGAATATCGTTACACATCTTAAGTAAATTGCTTGCCTTGATGGCAATTCCTCATCTAGTATTTTTCTTATTTCTTACTATTCTATTTATTTTATCTATCGATATTCTATAGCTTATTTTGCACTGATGTGTAGTCATTATGTTCTTTTGTACTGAACTATAACCTTTCAATATTCTATCTTTAGAGTTTTAAATCCCAGGTTAGGATTTTCAAACTCCTTTCCAATAAGAAAACTTTATCTTATCATAACTGTACCAAAACAGATGCCATTTGCAACTACTCTTATTCTTGTGTATTATTGGGTAGTATGTAGCTCTACACAATAAATCCCAAGTTAGTACTGTAATCTGAGGCTTACAGCACAAACATCAAGAATATTGCATGGTTACTACGATACATCCCAATAGAACAAACTTCCCTATATCTTATTTCTTTTAAATTCACTAATATCTTGAACTTATTTTGATTATGGTACCGACTGACATCTATCAGCAGTAATACCCTTACCCGCATCTAAGGTAGCCATATTACTATAACTTACTTTTAGGTTCTCTTTCCTTACATAATTAGGCTTACTAATTAACTTTACAAATTCTTGTGTGCTAGCAAATACTTTTCACTGACAAACTCTTCCAAAATTAATTTTAAAAAGACCAGTCACTAACATATCAAAATTGATTTTTTTTTTTTTACACATATACATATCTCAGTTAAGAATTGAGAAAATACCAGCAACCATACCAGAAGTCTCATCCTCGTCCCTCTTTCGCATAGTGTATACTCTCACTGGAGCATGACCTCGTCCTGGTTGATTCACAGTACTCTGACTTCCAGATATACTACCCCTACCTCTGCCTTTGCCTCTACCAACTGTTGGTAAACTCTTCGGGGTAGAAACTTGGGCTGATCCTTCTGCAATGGTAAAAGATCCATAACAGCGTAGACTTATGCAATCCTTAGCAAAATGACCAGTCCCTTCACAATTGAAACATGCTCCTATAGCTCTATAACATACTCCACTATGTGGTTTACCACAAGTCTCACAAAGTCTATCCGATAGCGCATTTCTGCGTCTCTATTGAGTTTGCTGATCAGATTGGGATGATTTCTATCTAGAAGATATGCCTCTACCCGATTCGCGCAAGCTAGATCCTCCAAAATGTTTTCCTTTCCCAGAGCCACTCTCAGTAGCTTGACCAGTAACCTTTTCAGTTTTCTCTTTCTCTTATGTACTTTTTTTCATTGCCCATTTTGATTCTATCATTTCCAGTTCCAGGGCTTGTGAAATCAATTCAGAAAAATTATGGTGTCGGAACCCTACCACTTGCATTCTCAAGCTAGGCCTCAGCTCAGCCTCAAACCTTTTACACCAGTCTCTGGGGGTGGAGACTAAGTTTCTAGCATAATGGCTTAGTCTTGAAAAGTCCCGCTCATACTCTGCTACAGTTCTATCCCCTTGCTTCAACCTTAAAAACTCTTGCAGCTTAATGTCTACATAAGTATCAGGGACCCATTTTTATCGAAATTCCCTTAAAAAGTCTGCCCATGTGAGGACAGGTGGCTCTACCAAACTGTAGGGGATGGTCTTCCACCATTCATACGCATCCCCTTGTAGAAGTGATACTAAATATTCAAACTTTAACTCTTCAGCACACTGTAGTTTTCTGAAAACCCGTTCCATCCTCTCTAATCACTGTTCTGCTTCCAGTGGTTCCACTATTCCGCTTCCAATGGATCTACTGTTCCTTTGAATTCTGTAGCCCCAAATTTCATTAATTGCTCATGTTGCCGAGCTGAAGGCTGTGATTGTGCTACAGGTGCTTGTATCTGTGCTTGAGGTGGCACATTTCCCGCCATTTGTTGAAAGAACGCAGCCATCTGCTGTGCAAACTGAGCAGGGAACTGCGATTGTAACACCCAAAACCTCCGAGTTATGAATAGTACCATTTTTGGCCCGTGACTAATACTATTCAAAGACACCTTGAGGAGCAAAAATAAATAGAAAATTAATTGAGATAGACACAATAAAAATTCTAGTGAACAAAAAAGCTAAGGACTCATCGGGTATTATAAAAAGAAGGATTATGACCCGATGAGGGGCATTTTGGTCAATTCACCTCAAGAGTTGACTTTTGACCAAAATGTCAATTAAATTAAATGAAATTAATGAATTGAATTTTGGGGTAAAAATTGAAGAAAAATTCAAGTAAAAAAAATATGTAAGGGAAAATTTAAGAAATGAAAACTTAAACTTTCATTTCCATTATGACAAAATTAAAATGAAAGACTTATGGGCTTTTGATAGTTAAATTTAATTATTTAATTAAAAGAAAAGAAAATTAAGTGTAAATGTAAAAAAAAAGGGAATAAAAATTTAAGTTTAATTATCCTTATGACACAATTAAAATTTATAATTTTAATAAGCTAATTTTGGAGATATATATATATATATATATATATATATATATATATATATATAAGAAGAAAAATGTCTTCTTCATTTCTTTTTTTTCATAAGAGGCCACCACCCTCTCCTCTCTCTTCTTCTCTCTCTCTCTCTCTTTTTCTCTTCTTCTTCCACTTCTTCCCCTCATTGATTTCCCCTCCCAAGTTTTAATTCCCTTAAATTCCCTTCATAAATTCCATAGCCCACTAAAAGAAGACATCAAAGAAATCTTTGATTGAGAGATTAAAAGCAAGAAGAATAAGAATTGAAAGAAAAGTGAAGTTGGAAAGAAATCAACAAGAGGTAATTTTCTTTTCATGTTAGAATAGTTGTATAAGCTTGGAATGAAGTTAATTTATGATGAAATTTCACAAGAAAATGAAAGAAAATATATATGGAACCTAAACTAGGGTTTTGGCCAAATGGGAGAAAAAATAGGGTTTTGAACATTAGGGTTTAGAGACTAAAAATATGAAGAAGTGCTAAATGATGTCTTTGACATAGTTTAAGGGAAGAAATGGTCATTTGTGACCTAATTAAGTATGTTAGAAGTGTTTAAATCAAAGCCAAATTCGGATTGGGTATGAAGCATGACCAAAAGTCAACTTTGAGGGACCAAAAATGAAATTTTACAAGTCCAATTGGTATGGGACCAATTGGGACTAAAAATGGGCAGTAAATGACACAATTTTCATTGAGGAAGCATGCCCAAAAAGTGACCAAAACCTAGTGAACAAAATGACCAAACTTGAAAAACTGTAGTATGAACAGTACACATGAACAGTAATCGTATTTGGGTCATAACTTGAGCTAGGCAAGTCAAAATGACCTGAAATTTTACCAGTAGTTAGATGAGATATAGACTAAAACTTTCATGAAGAATACAAACCCAAATTATGCCATTAACCCAATCAAATTATTGAGCAAAGTTGAGTTACTGAATCTGCAAAACTGCAGAATTTCCATATGAGCAGTAAAGTTTCAATAGCTATAACTCTCTCTAGAAAACTCCAATTTAGGCGATTCATGAACCGATAGAAACCTAAGACATAGTTGAATATTTCATATGAAGAATGTTAGGCCAAATTATGAACTTAACTCAATCAAATTGTGAAACGAATTCGTGTCATCAAATTTGCCAGAATCTGGGCACCTAAAATTAACCAAATGAACAGTAAACTTTGCAAGGCTATAACTCTCTCTAGAAAACTCCGATTTAGGCGATTCTTAAACCGATGGAAACCTAAGACATAGTAGAACATTTCATATTAATAACATTAGATCAAATTATGGACTTAACTTGGTCAAATTGCTGAACGAAGTTGGATCGATAAATCTACCAGAACAAAATCTGCAACATGAACAGTGACGTGAACAGTAATGGTTTTTTGGACATAACTTGAGCTACACAGCTCTGAATTAGGCGATTCAAAAAGGAAAATAAAGTGAAGACCTAAATGAAAAATTTTGATGAAGAACACCTCATCAAATTATGATCGAAACTAGGTACAAATTGGGTTCAAAGAATGGGGCATCAAGCTGTCCCAAAACCAAAATATTCTAAAATTTTCAAAGCTAACTTGGGATGCATTAGACATGCATGTAATGAGTTCTTGGCAGCAATTGAGATTGGTATTGAGGTATTCTATTTGTGTATTTTCAGTAGAAAAAGAAGTTGGAACGGACAAGGAGAAGTAGGTAACATGTCATGCCTTACCAGGGATAAGGTGTGACATGTTTTAGTGGTATCAGAGCTTTGGTTTTTATACAAGTTTTGAAATTGCATGTTTGAAAATTTTTGATAAGTACAACTGCTCAATTGTCATTATTGATACATATAGTGCATTACATCATAAATATGGACTAATGGAGGGAAATCTCCTTGTGTTGGTTGTTCAGGGAGTAGAATTCCTTGTGATTTAATATGGAAAAGGGGGATCACACAGTAGAGCAATCAGTAGCAGCTGAGGTACAGGGGGAAGCCCCAGCTCCTCAGAATGCCAGTGGATCGGCTGCACCCATCCCACCCATGCAGTTTCCTGCTCAGTTCGCTCAGCAGATGGCTGCACTATTTCAGCAAATGGCTGGCAATATACCAGTCCAAGCTCCTGTGCAAACACCTCTAGTGCAACCACCATCCCCAGCCAGACAATATGATAACTTAATGAAGTATGGGGCAACAGAGTTCAAGGGTACAGTGGACCCATTGGAAGCTGAGCAATGGTTAGAACGGATGGAGAGGGTCTTTAAGAAATCACACTGCACAGATGAGTTGAAGTTTGAATATTCAATTTCCTTGCTGCATGGAGATGCATATGAGTGGTGGAAGACCATTCCCCACAGTTTGGCTGAGCCGCCAGTGCTGACATGGGATGACTTTCTAAGGGAGTTTAGACAGAAGTATGTTCCTAATACCTATGTGGATATGAAGCTACAGGAGTTTCTCAGTTTAAAGCAAGGGAACAAGACTGTAGTCGAGTATGAGAGAGACTTTTCTCGCCTCAGCCACTATGCTGGAAGCCTACTCACTACCAGTAGAGACAGATGCAAATGGTTTGAGGCCTAGTTTGAGATTGCAAGTGGTTGGGTTTCGACATGATAACTTCTCTGGGTTGATATCACAGGTCCTTGAATTGGAAAGGATAGAATTGGAAGGGGCATCTGAAAAGGTAACCACTGAAAAAGAGAAGAGCAGTAAGCCTACAGGTCAAAGTCCAAGTAACAATTCGGGTAAGAGGAAGAGCTTTAGGGGACCAAGTAACAGAGGATCTAGTAGGGGAAGATTCTCAGGGCAGAGGCCACTTAGATCCGGACAGCAGACATCTAGGGGTTCCTTTCCTACCCGTGCTTGTAAGACTTGTGGCAGGACTCATGGAGGAGTATGTTATAAGGCCATAAGAGCCTGTTACAACTGTGGTGGAAGTGGGCATTTTGCTAGAGATTGCACTAGTGCCCGCAGATCTGGGCCTCCTACTACCACTAAGAGATTTGTTCAAGGTTCTACTTCCAGAGGACAACAGACAACTAATAGAGGCAGAGCCAGGGGTAGAGGTAACACGGCGGCCAGGCCTGATGAGCCAACCAGAGCAGTGGTGCACGATCGAGGTGTACACCATGCGCCAGAGGATGAAGCTAAGACATCGGATGTTGTGGTTGGTACTTTCTCCATTTTGATAGAGATGTATATGTCTTTGTTTGACCACAGTTCTACACATTCTTATGCTAGTGCCAGTATTGCATGCTCTGTTGCTATTCCTTGTGTGAAATTAGATTATGATGTGCTAGTGACTAGTCCTTTAGGACAAGAGGTTAGGGTGAACAAATTGTATAAGCATTGTCCTTTGGTGATCCAAGGACATACATTCCTGTCAGACTTAATTGACATTCCCTTCCGAGATTATGATATCATCTTGGGCATGGATTGGTTAGCCAGGCATCACGCCATGATCGACTGTAGACTAAAGACAGTCACTTTTGGTCTTCCCAAGTATGCAGACATAGTGATACACAGGGAGAGGCAGTTATTGCCATCCAACATCATTTCAGCTGCACTTGCTAGAAAGATGATTAGAAAGGGATGTGAAGCTTATCTAGCTCATGTGATAGACACCCAGGTGGGGAGTCCAGATCTTAAAGATATTCCTATAGTATGGGATTTTCCGGATTTCTTTCCAGAAGAATTACCAGGATTGCCTCCGGAAAGAGAGGTGTAGTTTGAAATTGAGACTATGCCTGGTGTGGAGCCAATCTCTATCACTCCTTATAGGATGGCACCTGCTGAGTTGAAAGAGTTGAAGGTACAATTGCAGGAATTGTTAGATAAGGGTTTCATCCACCCTAGCGTGTCACCTTGGGGAGCACCAGTATTATTTGTGAAGAAGAAGGATGCTACTCTCCGTCTATGCATAGATTACAGACAGTTGAATAAGGTGACCATAAAGAATAGATATCCTCTGCCACGGATTAATGATTTGTTTGATCAGTTGAAGGATGCAACTGTATTCTCTAAAATTGACTTGAGATTAGGCTACTACCAATTGAGGGTGCAGGAGCAAAGTATTCCTAAAACTGCCTTTAGGACTCGGTATGGCCACTATGAGTTCTTGGTAATGCCATTCGGGTTTACTAATGCTCCAGCTGCTTTTATGGGCCTAATGAACACTATCTTCAAGCCATATTTAGACCAGTTTGTTGTGGTGTTCATTGATAATATTTTGGTGTACTCAAAGAATGTAGAGGAACACAACAAACACTTAAGGATAGTATTGCAGGCTTTGAGGGAGAAGCAGTTGCATGCCAAACTGTCGAAATGTGAGTTTTCGCTAAAGGAGATTTCATTTTTGGGGCATATTGTATCTGCAGAAGGTATCCAGGTGGATCCTAGCAAAGTAGAAGCCATTCTTAATTGGAAGCCACCTAGAAATGTCACAGAAGTTCGGAGTTTCCTTAGTTTAGCTGGGTATTATCGAAGGTTTGTGAAGGGATTGTCCATGCTAGCATCTCCACTGACTAAACTACTTAGGAAGGATGTAAAATTTCAGTGGACTAATCGGTGCCAGGAAAGTTTTGATGAGTTAAAAAGGCGTTTAACTGAAGCTCCCGTCTTAACCTTACCCACTTTGGGTAAGGAGTATATCATATATAGTGATGCTTCTCATAACAGATTAGGCTGTGTGTTGATGCAAGATAGAAACGTCATTGCCTATGCTTTACGCCAGCTTAAACCGCATGAGAGGAATTATCCCACGCATGACTTGGAGCTGGCAGCCTGTCTTTACCTTGAAGATCTGGAGACATTACCTGTATGGGGAGAGATGTTATATATACACAGATCATAAAAGTTTGAAGTACTTGGGCACACAGAAGGAGTTAAATTTGAGGCAGAGGAGATGGTTAGAGCTGATAAAAGATTATGATTGTTTGATAGACTATCAACCTGGAAAGGCAAATGTTATAGCTGATGCTTTAAGTCACAAGACTATGGCTGGTTTGAGGGTTTCTCCTTTGTCCATGGTGCATGAATTAAGGGCATTGCATGCTAATTTGGAGATTAATGAGGATGGGCAGATGGTAGCTACTTGGCAAGTGAAGCCAATGCTGGCAGAACAAATTAAAGCAGTTGCACAGAAGGATGATAAGTATGTGAAGTTGATGGAAGAGGCTCGGGATGGCAAGAAAACAGAATTATCAGTAAATGATGAGGGCTTGTTGTTATATAAGGGCAGATTGTGCATTCCTGAGAATGTTGAACTGAGGCAGACCATTTTAAAGGAAGCACATGATTCACCTTTTGCAATGCACCCTGGTGGAACCAAAATGTATAGAAGTGTGAAAGAGCACTATTGGTGGAGAGGAATGAAGAAAGACATTGCAGAATATGTTGCCAAATGCCTAACTTGTCAGCAAGTAAAGGCAGAACACCAAGTGCCTGCAGGGTTGCTACAGCCATTACCAATTCCCGAGTAGAAATGGGAAAGAATCACTATGGATTTCGTAACAGGACTTCCACGTACACAAAAGAATCATGATGCAGTTTGGGTTATTGTTGATAGATTGACCAAGTCTGCATACTTTTTGCCAGTGAGAATGGATTACAACCTGGAAAGATTGGCCAAACTATACATTGATGAAGTGGTGAGGTTGCATGGAGTGCCAATGTCTATTGTGTCTGATAGAGATCCTAGGTTCACTTTTAGATTTTGGGGTAGTCTCCAAAAAGCCCTAGGGACTAGATTGAACTTCAGTACAGCATTCCATCCATAGACAGACGGCCAGTTTGAAAGGATCATTCAAATTTTGGAGCATATGCTTCGGGCTTATGTGATTGAGTTTGAAGGGAGTTGGGACACACACTTGCCTTTAATTGAATTTGCCTACAACAACGGTTATCAGTCAAGCATTAGAATGCCTCCATACGAAGCACTTTATGGCAGGAAGTGTAGAACTCCCTTGTGTTGGGATGAAGTGGGCGAAAGGAAGTTGATTGGTCCAGAATTAGTGCAGCAGACAGAAGAAAAGGTTAAGCTCATCAAATTATGATCGAAACTAGGTACAAATTGGGTTCAAAGATTGGGGCACCAAGCTGTCCCAAAACCAAAATATTCTAAAATTTTCAAAGCTAACTTGGGATGCATTAGACATGCATGTAATGAGTTCTTGGCAGCAATTGAGATTGGTATTGAGGTATTATATTAGTGTATTTTCAGTAGAAAAAGAAGTTAGAACGGACAAGGAGAAGTAGGTAACAAGGAAGGAGAATTATTGAAGGTTTCTGCACAACCAACATTTTCTTCGTTTTTAAACTTGTAAATTGCTTGGAATGTGTTAAATTGAATGAGTTTGCTTTGAACAAGTTTGCTTTGAACAAGTTTACTTTGACTGAAATATGGTTTTTCTCTTGCATTTAAGAAATTTAGGTGTTGCCACCTTTATTTGGATATTATGATGCATTTAAATGTGTTTATTAGATTATAAATATGATTGTTGAATGGAAAATTTTGAAAACTATTTTGAAACCACAATTAGCATGACAGTCCCTTTTGGAACTCCCCAGTAGTAACGGCTACTTGGGGTTTTATAATTGATATTGATTATGCCTCTCATTAATAATGGTTAGTGGGGTAAGACTATATGTGTACTCATTAGCTAGCTAGCCCTTCCCTTATTAATAACGGTTAGTGAGGTTGAGATTACTTTGTCATGGTGTAGAACGCGGCACTGATTGTGAAATTTTGTGTCATGGCCTAAACTGTGTGTTGATGTTGGCAACACTAATGCTTTGTGAATTGTGATTTATGAAATGTGATTTCTCATTTGAAATGTTATTCCAATAAATGGTTCTTATGAACTTAGAACTATTGTGATGTTTTCATGCTTAAGAAGGATGTGATTTGTTATGCTTTCACAAATTGTGTTTTTACCTTAAGTTTTGAAATTTTAGTTGTGCATTACTGAGTGATATACTCAGCGATAGCTTCTTTATGCTGTCGCAGGAAAGGGAAAGGGGAAGCCTGTTGAGTGAGAGACTTGGAAGCAACATTTTGGTTTTGATTATGGGTATATATAGTAGGTATACCTCTGTAATTTCCTTTTAATGTATTTTGTACCTATATGTATGGATGTACGAACATTGAGCAATTTGTATTGAAAAGCACTGCATTACTATCACATTTTGAGTTTGTAACTATTTTTTATTTCACTTTGAGACTTATGAAAATGTAACTTCTGCAATATTTATTCTATTACTATTTCCAATGAATGTTTACATGGAATTTTAACTATTCTCATGCAATTTTCCGCAATAGAATTGATAAGACAAAAAGCTATGATTTGTTTTAAAATCCCTTGTAGCATAACTAATGGGTTATCAGTAGGTATAGTTCGGTAATTCATTAGGTATGCTACAAGAACATGTCATGCCTTACCAGGGAGAAGGTGTGATAGCGGTGCTTGAGGAGAAGCTAGAGTGGCTGACCCACTCACATTCTGGAGTGCTGGGGCTTCTCCTCGGGCCTCAGCCTCGACAAATTGCTCTACGGAATGATCTCCCTCTTCCATTCCATTTTCCAGAAATTTTCTACTCTCTGATAAAAAACACCAGGAGGTTAACCTCCGTTAGTGCATATTCATGATGTAAATATGTCATATATATATCAAACATTTGAGCAGTTGTATTTACCAATAAAATATTTCAAATTCACAGTTCAAAATTTATTTTAAAACCTTGCTCTGATACCACTAAACATGTCACACCCTACTCCTCGTAAGATGTAACATGTTTTCGTAGTACACCTAATGAATTACCGTACTTCACCTACCGGTAACCCATTAAATATACTACAAGGTATTTTAAAACAATTTTCGTTCATTTTAGAATTGGTGGGTAAAATTTTTTTCAAATATTAAAAACCTTCATTTAGAGTCCAAACATAAATCAAATTTTTGGATTTTTAAAATCTCCGCAATTTTTACAAAAATTTCGGCAGAGTGCCGTCTGTTTTTTGAGAAAACAGTTCTTCAAAACCTGAAAATAGAAACACTCCCTAAATATTTCTCAATCACTACTCCATTTGCAACCACCAAACTTCAAATCAACAGCAATAGCAACACTTCAATTCAAAATCCAAATTTTAAATCAAGAATTAATATCTCAAAACATTTCATAACTCATGCACATTGCATCTTAAATCATTAATTTACAATCATAAGTTAATTTACAGATGCAAAATCTCAAAAATAATATTATCACAATGTTTTCTGTACAACTGCTCAAATTACAGAAATAGATATACATACTATCATATTTACATCAAACTAAACTACCAGGGTATAGATAAATAGCCATACAAAAATTCTTCAATTGTACTCTTCTCTAACTGTAGCAGCTCGCTCTGCTACTAAGTCCTTTTCTCTATCTGCGGCAGCAAGTTAAAGCTATCGCTGAGTATATAAATACTCAGTGGTGCACAATATAACATAAAATGCATAATATAAAACATTTATGAACAAATCGTCATTCAAAAATCTCATAATCGCATTTCACAATTTTTTTCCAAATCACATTTATAACAAATCATAATTTTCAAAGCTTAATACAGCATAACTTGATTAAACAATTTAACAAACATAGTGTTGCCAAACAATAACACAACTTAGGCCATGATACAAAATTTCTGAACATGTCGTGTGTACATCATGACAAGGCATACTCACCCCACTAATCGAAATCAATGAGGGAGGTGGCTAGCAAGCTAATGAGTACTAATCCAAACTCACTCCTCAGACTGGAAAGCCAGAGAGGGAGGAAAGTGATCAAATATTAAACTCACCCCACAAGTGGAGGAGGAACATACTAGTATTGCCATGCCAAGTATGAATTAAAAACAATTTAAATCAAGTTATTCAAATATTTTATACAATTCACAAATCATATTTCACTCTAAACTTTTCATTTACAAAGTAGGCAACACACTATTTTTCAAATAAGATTTTCAAAGCCATAACTAAATTCAAAACCATGTTGTTCAAATATTTCATACAAATCAATAATTAATTTTCCTTCTAAATTTCCATTGTAGAATAGGCAATACAACATTCTCGAAAATCATAATGAACAAACACATTCACAATGTATAACAAATCAATTTCCATTATGAAAACTATAATTTAAAATTTTTGTGCACAAACCTGACGTGAGTCGCCTCTAGGCCTTGACTCAGTCCCTTATACCTTCCAGGTCTTTTTCAGCTGAAACACAATATTTATAGTGTTTCAGTATCTTATTTAACACTAAATCCAATAATTAATTCATAAATACTTAATTCTAGTCCAAATATGCTTAAACTAATATTATTGGAAATTTTCATTTTAGAGTTACTATTCATGGTACTATTCAAGTCAATTTGTTGATTTTCTAAGGCTTAATAGGTATGGGAATCCTAACTTCACCCACATACCACATTTTGGTCACTAAATTTTTTGGTTTTGGTTGTTTATTCAAATTCTAAGACATTTAGGCACATTTGGTAATTTTCAGTTTTGGTGTCTAAGGTTGCACTATTCCATTGGTCATTTTACTGTTGGAATTTGACAAAACTTTCTTCATAGAAAATGTTTCTTATTGTCTGAAGTTTATTCTCCTTTTTTAATCACTCCAATTGGAGTTGTGTAGCTCAAGTTATAGCCATTTGAATAATGGCTGCCAGATTGGACTCAACCCAGTTTTCTGGGCAAATTTTGGTTCTGGCAGTTTTAGGTCACTAAATTTGGGTGGCTAAATGACTTGGTTAATGCCAGAACTTGGATTTGTGTTCTGCATGAAAGTTTTAGGTCTATAACTCAACTGTCCACTGGTAAAATTTTAGGTTATTTAGATCTGCCTAGCTCAAGTTATGGCCAAATGAACAAACACTGTTCATTTGGTCAGTTTGTACAGGGCAGACTGTGATTTTCCAAGTTTGGTCAATTTTTTCACTAGGTTTTGGTTACTTTTTGGGCATGCTTCCTAAATAAAATTGTTTCATTTAGTGTCTATTTTCATTCTCAATTTGTGTCATACCAATTGGACTTATAAAATTTCATTTTTGGTCCCTTAAAAGTAACTTAGTCATGCTGCCAGCAGCATGACCACACTCAATCCGAATTGGCTTTTGATTCAAACACTCCTAACACACCTCATTAGCTCACAATTGACCATTTCTTTCCTTAAATTAGGTCCAAGACATCATTTACCAATTTTTCACTTTTTTGGTCTCTAAACCCTAAGTGTCCAACCTAGTTCACAATTTCCTTGTATTTAGCTAATTCAATGCCTTTAATTATAATCATTCAACTAATTAAGGTTCATATATCCATTCAAACCAATCAAACCATGCAATAAAACCCCCATACACATGCTGGCTGAATTTCAGTCATGGTCCCTCAATAAATTTTTCTTTTCATTTTAGTTTATTTACAAGTTAATCAAGCTAAAAATATAGAAATCAAACTAAATTTATCAAGTTTGCTTACTAACCTTTCTTAGAATTTCAATTCCTTCAAATCTCTATCTTTTGTATTTCTTTCCTCTTTCAATCTTCTTCTCAAGTGACTAAAACAAGCTCTAATGAGGTTTTTATGAAAGCTATTAAGGTTTAGTGAAGAATTTCAAGCTTGAGTGCAAGCTTTAATGGAGGTTTAGCAATGGAGAAATGAGGGAGAGTAAGGGCAGCAAGGATATGTGGAAGAAGACCAAATGATTTTTTTTTCTTTTCTTTTCTTTTATTACTTTTATCCTTATGGAAGACCAAAAAAATCACTTTAATGAAATTTATTAATTATAGGATTTATGGCATCATGCATGATGTCATGCATGATGTCATCTCCCTACACCTTTTCATTTTCTCTTTTTTTTTTATTAGTTCTTTAATTTAATTCTCGATTCTAAAATTTTCTTTTCTCCGATTTTATTTGACAATTAGGTCAGGAGTCAGCTCTCAGGGTCAATTGACCAAATTGCCCCTCGTCGGTTAAACCCGGTTTGCAAATAATTCATTATTTCTTCCAGCTCCCTAACCTAATTATTTGATTGGCTTAACAACCTTTTTCCGTGATTTTCTCTTTTCCACTATTTTCATAATGGTCCTAAGGACCGCAGCATCACATTTTACGGTTCAAAATTTGAGTTTAAATCGACTTCGCAGTCATTCCCGAGAAGGTCACCCATCAATGTGACTTTCGGCTCGTTTAACTTCTTATGTTCTTTTTTTCTTATTTATACTTAACTAATTGACAATTACTAATTATTTGTGTTTATGGCTTATCTAGTTGTCTTAAGTGTGGTTCTAATCCCCTTAATTATCCAGACCGACATCGGTCACTGGAATAGTGAAATATACTATGCTATGCAAATAGGGGTGTTATAGTGGCGTGGACCATTGACTGGCCCTGGACTGCGAGAATCCTGAAAAATATTTTTAAGACTTAAATAAACATCTATTGAAGTATAAATGACATTAGAAATGCCAACAAAATATTAAGTAGTTAGTATAAAGAAAAACGAGAAATCGAGAAAACGACAAAACTCGGTGTTACCGAAAAATCGGGAATGCAACCCGAATAGGGGTATTGTGGTCATTTGACATCCCAAGTTACCTTTTGATCTAAATGTCCATTAAAAATAAGTGACATTAAAGTTGGAAAACCCCATGAAAAAAATGAAATTTAAATGAAAAATAAATAAGGAAACTTTTGGGGTAAGATTTTGAATAATGAAAAGTTTAACATTAATTTATCATTAAGCAAAGTTAGTGGACCATTATTCCTCATATAATATCATAAGTGGACAGAAATATCAACTAAATTTCTGTATTCATCATCTTCTTCACTTAATGTTCATTTGGCCAAACCAAATTTTCTCCCAAGGTCCATCCATGGCCGCCAACATGCAGGGTGCACTCCACCTATGTTCAAGCCATCTTTTTCACTAGCTCCCTTCATTAAACTTGACCACCATACCTTGGGTAGCATACTTGGAGCAAGAAAGATAAGTTTTGGTGAGGTTTTGAAGAAGTCTAAAAGAGGTGAGTGGGTGTTTTCAATTCTTATTTCATTAAAAATGTAACCAAGGTTGTGGGTAGTTGATTTATGGAAGAATTTTTTATGTTTGATGAATTATTGGAGTTGAGCCATTTTGGCAGCCATGAAACCTCACTATGAACAGCTTGTCCTTGCATATAAATGGTTGTTTGGATGTTGATTTAAATGTTTAATTGTGTTGAAGTTGAATTCCAAGTGTAAAGTTTGATTTGTAAGCTTGAAAAGTGAAAATGGAAGTTGATGGGTATGTATAAACTTGTGGCAGCCTCATGAAAGAGATTGAAGTGTTTAAGTTCATGAAATATTATTGAATTATGTTGCTTATGGTGGCAGCATGTGTATGTGAATAATTATTTGGATTCGGACATGTAAATGAGGTATGTTCATGTGGTTAAATTATTGTAATTGGACTTGGAAAAATTATGTGTTATAGTGTGTATATTGAGAATGGTTACAAGCTGTCCAAAATGACCAAAATGTGTTGTTATGTATGTTATTGGTATGGTACAAACAAGAATTGGCATGAAAGGATTAGCTTGGTAAGTATAGAATGTGTAATTGGTATGTGATGAAGAGTGTGTAGCAGGGTAGTGTATGTTTTAGCTTAGAACCTTAAGTGTATGACTCCAATTAGTATTAGGCCCGTTGGAGGTGAAACTAGGCACAAAATGTGCCAACTTTCATGAAGAAAGTTTACCAAAATTCTACCTAGAAGGTGACTTGAAAAATGACCAAATCTAGATTAGTGACTTGAAAGCCTGAAAATTGACCATTTGGGCAGCAGTTAGTGTTTTGACCATAACTTACTCAAAACAGGTCTAAATGACTTGAAATTTGTACCATGAATAGTTTAGACATAGATCTACAATTCTTATGAAGACACCAAAGCCCAGAAATAGCATAACTAAGCCAAATAGCTTGCACAAGTTCAGGTACCAAAACTGGCCGAACCAAAAGTGACATAAAAATGACCTAAGCCTACCATTTTAGTGCATTCTGTCCAGCATTGGTAAATTGACCATATCTTGGTCTATATGAGTGCAATAAGATATAGACCTACAAGTTTTTAGTTTGGACCAAAACCCGAAAACCAAGGGAACTAGGTTGTCCGGCTAGGTCAAAATAGTACCCCGAAATCCGGTAAATTGCAATAAAATGCAATACACTTGGAAATGAAATTGGTAACATATACCAATACTAAAGGGCTATAAAATGTAACATATTGGTAACATTAAACCTAATTCACCTAGAGTGCATCGAGGGTCAACATTTTAGGTTGACTAAGGAAAATAATAGAATTCAATAAATTAATTATTAAGCCTTATTATTAGAGACAGTTTAAATGAGTACTGAAACACTTCAAATTGTGTATTTCAGTTAGCAAAGACTCAGGGAAGGGGAGGGAAACACTGAGTCAGGGTCAAGAGACATTTATTTGAGGTTTTTACACAACTGTTATTTCTTTTGAATTTTCAATTGAAATAAATTATGATAAATTATTTGTTATTGTTTAAATTGTGAAAAATTGTTTGAATGATATTTGATGGATACTTATTGCTTGAAAAACATTGCAAATGATTTGAAACCACAGCTATCATGTATATTGACTGAATTTCTCGCTAGCTTGTCTAGTGGGATGAATTGACTTTGAATTCCCTCTCTGGCTGAAGTGTTGAGGTGTGTGCCTGTTGAGGACGAATAGAATGAGTACTCATATTATTGCTAGCTAGTTATGTTATTCCTCACTAGCCATCGGCTTTTGGGACGAATTGGACTTTGGAACATGATTAAGCTGTGTGTATGATTTATTGATATTTATTGTGTTATTGTGAAATGGAGTTTAAATTCTTTATGACATTCACTATCTTTGAATTTAACTATGGTTTTAAGTATCCACTATTTATATGACTTACAATTTATGATTTAAAGTTGCATTTTGTTAATGTTGTGCACCACTGAGACATTGGCTCAGCAATAACTTTTCATTGCTGTTGCAGGTAGACAGACTGACAGGGCAGCAGACTAGACTGCTAGTGCTACATTGAGAGTTCATCAAGTATATTGAGTATACCATATTTTGCATTTTGTATTATAATGTATGTTCACTGTATGTATATATTGTTCATGGTTTTGAGCAGTTGTAAATTAAAATTGTACATTAAAGTTGTAAACTAAATTTGTAAATTATTTTGGCTTGTAAATATTGTGACATATTTCTTTTATCTCAACTTTTGAAAACATTGAAAAATTATTGTGGATTTGTGTTGATTGGATATTGGAGTTTGGGGGTTGAACAAAATATTGGAAGTGCTTTTTACAGGTTTTTGAAAAACTGTTTTATTCAAAATACAGATGGCACTCTGCCAAAATTTTTGCAGAAATTATTAATACTTCAAATGTGTTATCTGTTTTCACTTCAGTTAAAAAATTTTTTAACACCTGTAAATAGTGCTCACCACTGTAAAAAGAAGTAAGAAAAGGTTTAAAATCCCTAGTAGTGTATTTAATGGGTTATCAGTAGACGAAGTTGGTAATTCATTAGGTATACTGTGGGATCATGTTATGCCTTACGGAGGGGTAGGGTGTGACATGTTTAAGTGGTATCAGAGCTAGTTTTTAAATTCTGTTTTGACCTGTAATTTGAATATTCTTTCTTCATAGTACAACTGCTCAATGTCATTGTGTGATACATACAGTATATTACATTATAAATATACATTAACGGGAGGAAATCTCCTTGTGTTATTAGTTCAGGAGGTCTAAGATCCTCAAATTGACTATGGAAGAAGGGGATTGTTCAGTCGATCAATCAATAGAGGCTGAGGTACAAGGGGATGCCCTAGCCCTACAAAATATGAATGGATCAGCCCCACCAGCCCCCTCAGTACCCAGTTTTCTGCTCAATTCGCTCAGCAGATGGCTGCAATGTTCTAACAGATAGCTGGTAACATGCCTACTCAAGTCCCACTACAGACAGCAGTGGTACAACCACAGTCTTCAGCTAGGCAGTATGACAAGCTGATTAAATATGGGGCTACTGAGTTCAAGGGGGCAGTAGATCCTCTAGAGGCAGAACAATGGTTAGAGAGAATGGATAGGCTATTCAAAAAACTACAATGTACAGAGGAGCTCAGATTTTAGTATTCCAAAAATTGCTTTTAAAACTCGATATGGCCACTATGAGTTTCTAGTAATGCCATTCGGGTTAACAAATGCTCCAGCTGCTTTTATGGATCTGATGAACACTATCTTCAGATCATAACTCGACCAATTTGTAGTGGTGTTTATTAATGATATTTTGATATATTCGAGGAATGGAGAAGAGCATGACAGACATCTGCGAATTGTACTGCAGACTTTAAGGGAGAAACAGCTATACGTCAAATTATCGAAATGTCAATTTTGGCTGAAAGAAATCTCCTTCTTGGGACATGTTGTATCAGCTGAAGGGATCAAGGTAGATTCCAGCAAGGTAGAAGCTATCCTTAATTAGATGCCACCTAGGAATATCATAGAAATTCGCAGTTTTTTTGGGTTTAGCTGGATATTACCGTTGATTTGTGAAAGGGTTTTCTATGTTAGCCTCTCCACTGACCAAGCTGCTTCGGAAAGATGTAAAATTTCAGTGGACAGATAAATGTTAGTAGAGTTTTGATGAGTTGAAGAGGTGTTTGACTGAAGCTCCAGTCCTTACTTTACCTACATCGGGTAAAGAATACACAGTTTATATTGATGCTTCTCACAATGGGTTAGGCTGTGTACTGATGCAAGATCGGAATGTCATTGCTTATGCATCACACTAGCTGAAACCACATGAGAGGAACTACCCAGCACATGATTTGGAGCTAGCAGCTATTATTTTTGCTCTGAAGATCTGGAGACACTATTTGTATGGGGAGAAATGCTACATCTACACAGATCACAAGAGCTTGAAGTATTTGGGCACTCATAAGGAATTAAACTTGAGGCAGAGGAGATGGTTAGAACTGATTAAAGACTATGATTGTTTAATAGACTATCAGCCAGGGAAAGCAAATGTGGTGGCTGATGCCTTAAGTAGCAATACAATGGCAAGTCTCAGAGTTTCTCCTTTGTCCATGGTGTATGAATTGAAAGCACAGCATGGCAGTTTGGAGATTGATGATGAGGAACAAACAGTAATTGCATGGCATGTACAGCCAGTGTTAATTAATTAGATCAGAATGGCTGCTCAGAATGATGAAAAATATCAGAAGCTGCTGAAAGAAGTTCAGCAGGGCAAGAAACTTGAATTCTCTGTGAGAGATGATGGTTTACTATCAGGGCAGAATGTGCGTTCCTAATGATGTGGAATTGAGACAAATCATTATGAAGGAAGCACATGAGTCTCGTTTTGCTATGCATCCTGGTGGAACTAAAATGTACAAAGGGCTGAAAGAGCATTACTAGTGGATGGGTATGAAAAGAGATATAGCTGACTTTGTCTCCAAATGCCTAACTTGTCAGCATGTGAAGGCAGAACATTATGTGAAGGCAGAACATCAAGTACCAGCAGGTTTGTTACATCTATTGCCAGTACCAGAGTGAAAATGGGAACGGATAACTATGGATTTTGTGATGGGACTTCCGAGGACACAGAATAGTCATAATGCGGTATGGGTTATAGTTGATAGACTAACTAAGTCTGCTCACTTTTTGCAAGTCTGCATGGAAGATTGGCCAGATTGTACATAAATGAGATTGTAAGACTGCATGGAGTGCCAGTATCGATTATATCTGATAGAGATCCTAGGTTCACTTTTAGATTCTGAGGTAGTCTTCAGAGAGCCCTATAAACTAGATTGAACTTCAATACAGCATTCCACCCACAGACAAATGGCCAGCCTAAAAGGGTAATTCAGATATTGGAGGCTATGCTACGGGCTTGTGTGATTGAGTTTGAAGGTAGTTGGCATACACACTTGCCTTTGATTGAGTTTGCTTATAACAATAGCTACCAATCAAGTATTGGGATGCCTCGATATGAAGCTTTGTATGGCAGGAAGTGCAGAACTCCCCTATGTTGAGATGAAGTAGGTGAAAGGAAGATGATTGGGCCATAGATTGTTCAGCAGACTGAGGAAAAGATCAGATTGATCAGAAATCGACTCAAGGCTGCATCAGACCGTCAGAAGTCCTATGTTAATCTAAAGAGAAGAGATATTGAATATGTAGTGGGTTATAAGGTATTCCTCAAAGTTTCTCCTTGGAAGAGGATTATGAGATTTGGCAAAAAGGGAAAACTGAGTCCTCATTTCATCGAACCATATGAGGTTCTGGAGAGAGTGGGTCCTTTGGCATATCGGTTGGCATTACCTCCAGAGCTAGAAAGGATACACAGTGTCTCCCATGTGTCAATGTTAAAGAGGTACAGATCTGACCCATCTCATGTTCTATTAGTTGAAGAGATTGAGGTAAATCCAGACCTCTCATATGATGAAGAACCCATAGAAATTATGGCATATGAGGTGAAATAGCTAAGGAATAAATAGATACACCTTGTTAAAGTGCTGTGAAACCATCATTCATGCCAGGAAGCTACTTGGGAACGTGAAGAGGACATGAGAAGACAGCACCCACAGTTGTTCAGAAATAGATGCCAGGTAAAATTTCGAGAGGAAATTTATTTTTAGGGGGGGGGGGAGAATTGTAACACCCCTATGTTCGGTAGTGCGATCTACTGTTCCGATGACCAGTGTCTGTCCGGACAGCTAGGATGCCAAGAACTACACTTAAATATTGGTGATAAGACATAAAATAATGAAATACAAGAAAAGAAAATACAAGAAAAACAAAGGAAAAATAATAACAATGAAATGTAACCAAGTTAAACGAGCTGAAAACCATAACGATGGGTGACCGCACCGGGAAGTTGCGGCGTGGACCATTGACTAGCCCTGGACTGCGGGAAACCCTGAAATTTTTTTTTAAGACTTAAATAAACATCTATTGAAGTATAAATGACATTAGAAATGTCAAAAAAAAAAAAGTAATCAGTACAAAGAAAAACGAGAAATCGAGAAAATGACAAAACTCGGTGTTACCGAAAAATCGGGAATACAACCCGAATAGGGGCATTGTGGTTATTTGACATCCCAAATTACCTTTGGACCTATATTTCCATTAAAAATAAGTGACATTAAAGTTGGAAAACCCCATGAAAAAAATGAAATTGAATTGAAAAATAAATAAGGAAACTTTTGGGGTAAGATTTTGAATAATGAAAAGTTTAACATTAATTTATCATTAACCTAAGTTAATGGACCATTATTCCTCATATAATATCATAAGTGGACAGAAATATCCACTAACTTTCTGCATTCATCATCTTCTTCACTTAATTTTCATTTGGCCGAACCAAATTTTCTCCCAAGGTCCATCTATGGCCGCCCACATGCAAGGTGCACTACACCTATGTTCAAGCCATCTTTTTCACTAGCTCCCTTCATTAAACTTGACCACCATACCTTAGGCAGCATACTTGGAGCAAGAAAGATAAGTTTTGGTGAGGTTTTGAAGAAGTCCAAAAGAGGTAATTGGGTGTTTTCAATTCTTGTTTCATTAAAAGTGTAACCAAGGTTGTGGGTAGTTGATTTATGGAAGAATTTTTGATGTTTGATGAATTGTTGGAGTTAAGCCATTTCGACAGCCATGAAACCTCACCGTGAACAGCTTGTCCTTGCATATAAATGGTTGTTTGGATGTTGATTTAAATGTTTAATTGTATTGAAGTTGAATTCCATGTGTAAAGTTTGATTTGTAAGCTTGAAAAGTGAAAATAGAAGTTGATGGGTATGTGTAAACTTGTGGCAGCCTCATGAAGAAAATTGAAGTGTTTAAGTTCATGAAATATTGTTGAATTATGTTGCTTATGGTGACATCAGGTGTATGTGAATAATTGTATGGATTTGGACATGTAAATGAGGTATGTTCATGTGGTTAAATTATTATAATTGGACTTGGAAAAATTCGGTGTTATAGTGTGTATATTGAGAATGGTTACAAGCTGTCCAAAATGGCCAAAATGTGTTGTTATGTATGTTAATGGTATGGTACAAACAAGAATTGGCATGAAAGGATTAGCTTGGTAAGTATAGAATGTGTAATTGGTATGTGATGAAAAGTGTGTAGCAGGATAGTATATGTTTTAGCTTAGAACCTTAAGTGTATGACTCCAATTGGTATGAGGCCAATTGGAGGTGAAACTAGGCACAAAATGTGCCAACTTTCATGAAGAAATTTTACCAAAATTCTGCCTAGAAGGTGACTTGAAAAATGACCAAATCTGGATTGGTGACTTGAAAGCTTGAAAATTGATCATTTGGGCAACAGTTAGTGTTTCGACCATAACTTACTCAAAACAGGTCCAAATGACCTAAAATTTTTACCATTAATAGTTTAGAAATAGATCTACAATTCTTATTAGGATACCAAAGCCCAGAAATGGCAAGAACCAAGCCAAATAGCTTGCACAAGTTCTGATACCAAAACTGGCCGAACCAAACGTGACCTAAAAATGACCTAAGCCTACCATTTTAGTGCATTCTGTCCAGCATTGGTAAATTGACCATATCTTGGTCTATACGACTCAGAATGACCTGAAATTTTGCCCCGCGTGCAATAAGACATAGACCTACAAGTTTTTAGTTTGGACAAAAACCCGAAAACCGAGGGAACTAGGTCGTCCAGCTAGGTCAAAATAGTACACCAAAATTCGATAAATTGCAATAAAATGCAATACACTTGGAAATGAAATTGGTAACTGAAGGAACGGAAGCGTGAAAAACACAAGTTTATACTATTGAATTCAAAAATTTTCACTTAGGGTCACATGCATCATGCAAGATTTATTTTTATCTATTTGATTTCAATGATAAACAACATATTAAAACTCTTTTAATATGTTTTTGGATCTGTATTTGCCATTTAAGATTTTAAAATTAATCAGATTAATTTTAGAACCCTAGATTAAATCAAGAACGATTACACTAACCTCTTGATGCATCGCAATGTCTGCGCTTTGAGATTCATCTTGAGGACACGGATGTTGTCCCTCTAGCTTGTCCACACCAAGAACACCGATGGCAGCCCTTGAATAGCTTCTAAAGCTTTTTCTATTAATTAGAAAATCAAGTTCTGCCTTTTAAGAGATTAAAGATGTAAACAGGACACTAGAAACAATTTCTAGTGTTCTTAATTCAAGAGATTGATGGCTAATCTCTTTGAATTGATAAGAGATGAAGAAGAAGAGATAAAAACCCTCAAAGTGGCGTGACAAAGGAGTGTGGCTGCTGGTTGTGTTTTATTTTCTCATAACAACACTTAAATAGCTAGGTTAACACATTAAACCCTTGCCACATGTCACCCTTTGATTAGCTCTAGGTTTAAGTGACCCAATCACATTGTGCCAAGTGTCAAACCTATATTTAATCTTGATTTTAATCATCTTACATGATTAAAAAATATTTGGCAAGCTTATATGTAATCCCATGTGTCACCATCTCATGGTGCCACGTGTCACACTGCAAAATGACCAAAATGCCCCTGTGTCTTAATTTTGAGTTCTTAACCCAAAATAATTATTTTTCTTATTCTAATTAATTTATATCAAATATAAATTAATTAATTAATCTCTATTAATTAATTTCTCATTAATTAAATTCATATTTAAACACTTTAAATATAAATTTAACTTATATTATACATCCAATAATCTAGATTTGGTTTCAAGTCATGCTAGGGACTTTGCAATCTAATTGCAAACCAAACCTATTTAATTAATCAATTAAACTCTTTAATTAATTAATTAAATTATATTTAATTAGGTGATAACTTGTGTATGTGTGTGACTTACTAGGCTCATCACTAATTGGCAATGAGACATGATATCAACTCTTAATATCATCAGAACTCTTTCTTACCATAAATGAATTCTCTAAATCATTTTATGAACCTCATAGACCATGGTTAACACCTAGCATAGCATGCTATGGCCACCCAATTAGTAATAAGGTTTACCTTAAATGACCCTATAATCATATGTTACCATGCACTAGAATCTCTCTGTTACAAAATCCCAACTCAAGCTGGAGTCATGGTTTATGTCAAACTCCATTTGCTATGAATATTATGTTCTCTTTTAATTCCAGTTCTTGATTAAAAAGATTTTCTCATCAAAAACTCTTTTCTGAATAAATCTATCTGTCCTGGCTAGGAACTTAAAACATCAAGAACAATTAAATAAACATAGGATTTTATCTCTATTTACTTAGAGGAACAGATTCCATCTTGATCAACACCTACCTCCATATATAACTAGTAGGAGCCAACACATGCCCATATACCCATACACAGTACAAGTATGAAAGCAGTATCAAACTCAAACTACCTATATACAAGATAACTGTGCTATCTCAGGTCTAAAGATTATATGCACTGATATGATTTATGACAAAACATTGACAAGAGTAAACTCCATGTGCTTGTCATAAGTGCCACTGGTTCGGCCTACTTATCATTTATAAGTGCCTATCATGTTTGTCATATGGCATGAGACTCACCATTCCATCTTATTTATATCTCATATAAATAACTTGGGAACAAACATGAATACAATCTTTCTGGATAAGTCATGTCCTTATTATGAAGTATCCTCGATTGTGAACCTATTTATGATACTTTGTGCTAGAAATATTGTCACTCATATTCTTAACAACTTAAGAATAATATTTCTAACAAAATATCAATGGACCTTTCCTATTATACATAAATATATTATGTAAATGGAAAAGTGGAAATGCCTTTTATTAATAAAAATATATACAAGATACATACTAAATGATATGCTCTAGGGCATACTGCTAACAATCTCCCACTAGCACTAGAGCCATTCATTACAATACCTTAGACCCATCTTCTCAAGATGTCAGTCTAACTGAGCTTGTGACAAAGGCTTAGTGCATGGATTAGCTGAATTTTTTTAGCTGATGTTATTTTTCTGCATGGCTATATCGCCTTTGCCCAACTATATGTCTGATAATGTGGTAGTGCCTTTCTATGTGTTTGGATTTTGGGTGAGACCTTAGTTCCTTAGCTCAGAGGATCGTTTGCTCCATTGTCGCCACTGTAGTGGAACCGCTGACTCAATGGAAGGAACTCTGTAAGTTCTGTCACGAACTTCTTTATCCAAGCGACTTCCTTTGCAAAGATCTCGATGCAAAGCAATATACTCGGCTTCAGAGTGGAATCTGCGATCGTGCTCGCTTGGAACTCTTCCAACCGATCGCACCTCCATTACAAATGAACACATATCCAGAGGTAGACTTTCTATCATCGATATCTGATTGGAAATCAGAATCAGTATAACCATCCAATTGCAACTCTCCACCTCCATAAATCAAGAATAAATCCTTAGTTCTTCTTAAGTACTTAAGGATATTCTTGACAGCTATCCAGTGTTCCAAACCTGGATTGGATTGATACCTGCTAGTAAAACTAACAGCATATGCGATATCCGGCCTAGTACACAACATTGCATACATTAAACTTCCAATAGCCGAAGCATATGGAATCCTGGCCATCTTATCTCTTTCTTCAGGTGTCTTTGGAGACATCTCTTTAGAAAGGTGGATACCATGTCTCACTGGTAACAATCCTCTCTTGGAATCAAGCATGTTAAACGTCTTTACACCTTTTCCAAGTATAGACTTTGGGATAAACCAATTTTTCTTTTCGCTCTATCTCTATAGATGCGAATCCCAAGAATATAGGTTGCCTCCCCTAAATCTTTCATGGAGAATGTATTTGACAACCATACCTTTATAGTCGTCAACATACCTGTGTCATTACCCATCAACAGTATGTCATCCTCATATAAGACAAGGAAAGTGATAGCACTGTCACTAACCTTCTTATATACACATGGCTCATCCTCACTTTTTATAAAACCAAAGGATTTAATGGCTTCATCAAAACGGATGTTCCAACTCCTCGAAGCTTGTTTCAACCCATAAATGGATCGCTTTAGCTTGCATACCTTGGAACCATCTTGGGATTCAAATCCCCTAGGTTGTTCCATGAAAATGTTTTCTTCAATGTATCCATTGAGAAAAGTTGTTTTGACATCCATCTGCCAAATCTCATAATCATAGTACGCAGCTATTGCTAATAAAATCCTAATTGATTTAAGCATGGCAACAGGCGAGAAAGTCTCCTCATAGTCGATTCCTTGCCTTTGGCGAAACCCTTTTGCTACTAGCCTTGCCTTATAGGTCTCTACCTTTCCATCAGAACCGATTTTCTTCTTGAAAACCCATTTGTTCCCTATAGGTACAATACCTTCAGGTGGGTCAACAAGATCCCAAACTTGATTCTTATACATGGAATCAATCTCAGATTTCATAGCATCAATCCATTTTGAAGAGTCTATATCTGATATAGCTTCTTCATAGGTAAGTGGATCATCCCCATGATCTACTTCTTCATGAGTAGACAACTCTTGTTCTTCTTCATGAAGAAAACCATATCTCACTGGTGGGTGAGATACCCTGGTTGTTCTACGAGGACCAGCTGTAGATGTTTCATTAATGGGTATAGGTTGACTAGATGGATCTATATCCATCTGATCTGTTGGTTGGTCAGAATTCTCCAATTCTAACTCTATTTGCCTTCCTTTGCCTCCTTCTTGAACAAACTGTTGTTCAAGAAATATGGCATCTCTACTTATCTCAACCTTTTGTGAAGTAGGAAAATAAAAATAATATCCAAAACTATCTTTTGGACATCCAACAAATCGACCCTTTTCTGATCTGGTCTCCAATTTATCAGTGTTTAGCTTTTTGATATAAGCTGGACAACCCCAAATCTTAACATGCTTAAGGCTTGGTTTTCTTCCATGCCATATCTCATAAGGTGTGGAAGAAACTGATTTTGATGGAATCCTATTCAGAATATACAAAGCTGATTCTAATGCAAATCCCCAAAAGGAGATTGGCATATCAGTATAGCTCATCATACTACGTACCATATCCAATAGGGTACGATTTCTCCTTTCAGATACACCATTCAGTTGTGGTGTTCCTGGAGGAGTCAGCTGAGAAACAATGCCATGCTCTCTCAAGTATTCATCAAATTCAGTACTCAAATATTCACCTCCACGATCTGATCGAAGAGCTTTAATATTCTTTCCTGTTTGATTTTCTACTTCAGATTTAAATTCTTTGAACTTTTCAAAAGATTCATGTTTGTATTTCATCAAATACAAATACCCAAACCTTGATTTATCATCAGTAAAGGTAATAAAATAATGAAAGTCCCCTCTAGCCATTTTTTTAAATGGACCATATACATCACTATGTATTAGCTCCAAAATATTTTCAGCTCTTAGCCCCTGTCCAACAAAGGGTGATCTAGTCATTTTGCCCTGAAGGCAAGATTCACAAGTTGGAGTAGGCTCAGAGTCCAATAAGGATAGAATCCCCATTTTCTCCAATTTTGTAATCCTATCTTCTGCAACATGACATAACCTTAAGTGCCAAATATATTTTGAACTTGAGTTGGTTTTCACCATGGCATTGCATTCATTTAGATTGCTATACCGCCGGTGGAAACACTTTCTTCGGCAATGGAAACACTTTCCTATTGGTAATGGAAACACTTTCTGTTGGCGGTGGAGACACTTTCCTTTGCCTTTATCGCCTTTAGTCTTCCTTTTCTGTTTAGCTATTTTCTTGAAGGACTGGGAACTGAGGTTTCTTTTTCTTATTGCCCTTCTTCTTGTTGGACTTTCCAGCAGAAGAAGATGCAACCAAAGCTACCTCTTTTCCTTTATTGCCTGGCATATTCTTTTGGGCAATAATCAGCATGTTGACTAAACTAGCTAAGGTGCATTCCTGTTTAGTCATATGGAAATTTGTCACAAAATTCCCAAAAGACTCAGGAAGGGACTGAAGGATCAAATCCGTCTGTAGTTGGAAAGCCATGTTGAAGTCAAGATGTTCCAACTGCTCAATCAGCCGAATCATCTTGTGGACATGATCCCCAACATTCTGTCTCTCAGACATCCTCATACGGAATAGCTATTTAGATATCTCATACCTAGCATTCCTGCTGTGCTCACCATACAACTCTTGTAGGTGAAGGAGGATCTCACTCGCACTCTGCATGTTCTCATATTGCTTCGGTAACTTATTACTCATGGAAGCAAGTATGTAACACTTAGCTCTCATATCATGCTCCTTCCACTTGTCCAAAGTTTCATGTTCTTCTTGTGTGGCCTCTGGAGGTAAGGGACTAGGAACATTTGAATCTAGAACATATCCTATTTGTTCAAGGTTCAGGACAAGTTTCAAATTTCTTAGCCAATAAGATAGATTAGGTCCTGTCAACCTATTGTGATTAAGTATGCTTGCAAGGATATTGGATGGTGGTGGTTATTCTGTGCTCATTATTATCAGAAAATTAATTGCAGAAATAACCAGATTAATTAGTAAATGTATCATGTAATTAACCAAATATGATTATGGTCTTTTAATCAAATTGGTCCTCCCACTAACTTAGCGAATCCTACACTTCCAAAGTAGAAAACGGAAATCCTAGTTGGATGGATTTCTAATGGGTGATTGAATTCTTATAATTCTATTGATCATCCTCAGGTACATCCATTATTGGAATTACAATAAACTATAAGTGAGCAACTCCTTGCCCATTGTAACACCCTCCCGATAACCACTCCATACATCCTACTGTTCCGGTGACCGGTGTCGGTCCGGACAGCTAGAATGTCCGGAAAAATATTCAAACTAAAGTCAGGAACCATAATTAACTCAAATATTAACAAGAAAAATTTAGTAAAAATTTTAGAAATAAAATACAATCAAGTTAAACGAGCCGGTGCCCTAGCAATGGGTAACCGGAGGGAAGTTGCGTTTCTCGCAACGAGGAGCCCTAGACCCGGGGGAAAAATTATAAAATAATTTTTGGGACTCCAGAGAAGGGTAATTGAGGTTCCCATGGCATTAGAATGCCAAGAAAATACCTAGAAAAATTTTTCAATCCAGACCTAATTTTGACCCGTTAAGCCAAACGGAGGGCATTTTGGTCATTTCGCCTTCAGAGGTGAATTTTGGCCGACTTGTCCAGTTAAGTAAATAATTATTATGACTCAAAATATGAATAAATATTGCTAAAAATTAAATTGAAATATGGTAGAAAAGAAAAGAAAAAAAAAATGAAATAAAAAGCAAATTATGACAAATTATGATGTCATTTAAAAATTTCCTCCAATCACAATAAAATAACCAATTAGTTAACCAATAAAAGAGACTAAAAATGGGCTAAAGGAATTAAAAACCAGCTGCTCTTCTTCTCCTTCTTCTCCACCAAAACGTGAACCCTTCCCTTCCACCCTCCATTGGAGCTCAACCAAGCAAGCTTGATTTCCTACCTTGTCTCACCATAAAATCCTAACCTAGCTTCACTAAAACTTGCCCTAGCACCTTGCTAAAGCCTTTGGTAGCCAAGAAAAGCCAAGAAAGTGAAGGAATTGCTTGGGAAAATTCTGCCCAAACAAGGTTAGTGCATATATACATCTAAAGCTTTTTAAATTCTATGTTAGAGACTTGGAATAAGTAGGAATTTGTGACTAAAATGAATGAAATCTATGTCTATCCATGCCCTAGGTTTCGGCAGCCCTATTGAATAAAAAGGAATGAGTGTTTTGATGGACTTAAAGTGGACTAAAGATCAAGATTAAACCATGTATGCATGTGATTATGGAATGAGATAGTTAATTAAAGCATGTTGTAAAAATTCATATGGAAATTAAGGTTTGGAAAGGTGAAAGTGTGACTTGGCTTAGGAAATTGTTATGGCACATTGTAATGGTCAATTAGTGACCATTTTAGATGTGTTGACCATAAATGGGACTGAAAAACACTATGGCAAGGTGAGGTTGCAGGCTGCCCTATGGACAGCAGCATAGGGACTGAAATTTCAGTCCCTTTGCACTGCCATAACTTGGGCAGTGGTAGTCCAATTGAAGTTTGGCCAATTGGACATGAAACTAGGCTTATAATAGCACATTTTTGCTGAAGAAACCATGCCCAAAAGACCAAAGAAAAAGGGTCAAAACTCAGCCACAATCCGGATGCCCTGCACTGAATTCTGCAGAATTTGCCAAATGAACAGTAACTGTTCATTTGGCCATAACTCACTGTAGATTTGGTCAATTGGCCTGAAATTTTTACAGAAACAAGTTAAGACATAGACAAACAACTTTCATGAAGGAACCTACCCCAAATTATGGCCAGAACCCATTCAACCAAGTGACTCAAGTTACTGTTCATGCACTATAGATATGGTAAAATTCTGCAGAATGTATATCCGGACAGCTTGGGTTTTTGAGCCATATCTGGAGCTACAAAACTCCAAATGGAGTGATTCAAAAAAGGAAATTTAACTAGACAAAATAAGGAACAACTTTCATGTTTTATATTTCCTCAAATTCCAACAGTAACAGTGTCCAATGGAATAGTGAAGTTGACTCACCAAAACTGAAAAATCTGTTTGTGTTGAGTTACACTTTGGAATGGCAAAAACACTTAATGCCAACAAGTTTTAAACACCAAATGTGGTATGTTGGGAGTGCCAAAGTTGATGTACACATTTTTATTCCAAAAGTCAACATTTTTGTTGACCAATGATGAATAGTGACACCAAAAAAGTTGAAATTCACAAATTGACAAATTTAAGAGTTTCAAATGCCCTAGTATACCTAACAAGATTGGTTTGGATAGTTTGGCATGCCAATAGGGTTCAGTTAGCAGTACTGCACATGGCAAAAATGCCATTCTGTGATTTCATGGCTTTTAGCCATTCTGACTTTGTATTGAGACTTGGCCTTGTGCCTGATATTATTTACTGACTTGTTAGTCGCTCATTGCACACCGTGAGATACATATGTGACCGATGGTGTGACGGCCCGAGGTACTAGGTACCCAAAGGCGGTTACCCGTTATCCATCCGACTGCCTAGTGTAGGTTACTTGGGGCAACCAAATGAATAAAAGTGAACAACGTTAATGAAACAATGAATATATCAATACCAAACAAAGAAAGCATACACATTCTATACACATTTATTTTCTTGCTATTTTCTTTTATTATATTATTGCACCACTAAGCATTATTGCTTAGCGCGTTGCTTTTGCCACGCGTAGGTACTGGAGATCCCGATCGCGAGCCCAGTAGACCACAGACTGGGTGAGTCCATCCGGCAGTTCTGCTCAGTGTCCGTGTCACCTCGTCACCTGCAGTGCATTGGTAGGACACTAGATGTCATTTTGTCATTTTGTAATTAAATTTTTATTTCTCATATGTATTTGGGATTTATGTAATGTATTTTGAGCTTATTGTAAATAATAAAGATTTATGGTCATGTATGGTATTAATTTGAGTATTTAATGGTTGTTTATATATGAGAACCCTGAGAAAGGGATGTTTTGAGCAATGAAAAGGTTGTGGAGACCTGAAATTGACAAATTATTGAGATATTGATATTGAGTTTTATTGATGATATTGGAGTTGAGAATGAATGAAATAGTATATTGGAAGTGATTTTAACAGGTTCCGAAAAACTGTTTTCTCCATTTTTAGCCGGTACTCCGCCGGATTTTCCTTAAAATCTTCGGAACCTCAAATAAATAATACTTTTGATAAATAGTTAAAATAAATCATATTTCATAAATTAACTTCAAAAGCATGACACAAATTAAGTAAGGTATATTAGAGTGTGCCAGTACACCGTGTGGCATTACTTACTCGGGTATATTGTACACGGGTAAGGGGTGTCACACCCATCACATCTCATGTGAAGTTCAATCCTTTACCTAGCCCCTAATGCTCAAAATCTCAGGTACATCCATTATTGACTTATCTTGCATTAGTTAAGTTGATCCCATTGAGCCAGTAATTATGTAAATAATTTTAATGTCCTCAGGTACATCCAATATTGGCCACCAAACCATTTACATATTTACAACATCTCATGCTTAACAATTATTCTTAAGAAAATCTCTTAAATTAATTGCATCTCATGCAACTATTTAAAATTTCTTAAAATAATTGCCCCAATGGAGGGCCTATGGTATAATTACTTTAATTATAGCATTTCTAACTTAATCATTTGTTTGGAAGATTTTATGGTCATTCTATTTACTATTAAGGTCTCACTTTGCACATTATACATTTAGCATGCATATATCATATAATTGCATACATTCCCATACATCTCATGCATTCATGGATAAGCAGTAAATATGGTATGATCATGGACTTTCTAAGGGATTCAATTCTGAGCCACCAAGAATTGAATCAGGGCATTCCTAGGTGCATTTCATTCATTCATTTTACAAGAGTTGCTGAAGGAGTACATAATCAACACTTAATCTTGAATTTCTCCCACTGGTCCTACCAATGCTCTTGACCTCCTTGAACTTCTTGCAATCCAATATTACATAGTAATCCTTGGCATACCAAGGCGAATTTACAAGAACTTAAATAAATGAAATTACAACCCAAAAATTATTACAAACTTAATAATATATGCCCAAAATAAATTAAAATAAATTAATTAATTTACAATCCCAAAGAAACATAAAAGAAATAAATCCAATCACATTGGTCTTTTATAGTCCATGATCATCCATCATGCATATCACTATTTAACAATTAAATAAAACATACATACTTAAATTAAATTGAATATCTCATATTCAACTTAAAAATCCAGATTTGAATATGATTCAAATAAATTTAAAAATTCAAATTTGAATCTCATTCAAACAAATTTAAAAATTCAAAATTTGAATCACATTCAAAAAACTTCAAAAATTCATATTTGAATCACATTCAAACATTTTTAAAAAAATCAGATTTGAATCACATTCAAACATTTTTTAAAAAATCAGATCTGAATTTTTATTCAATCAATTTTAAAAAATCAGATTTAAATATGATTCAAACAACTTTAAAAATTTAGATTTGAATCACATTCAAAAAACTTTTAAAATTCAGATTTGAATCACATTCAAACAATTTTTAAAATTCTGATTTGAATCATAATTTAATTGTGTGATTAAAACTACTAATTAAACACTTTAATTAGTCAAAAAATAGGCCTTAGATCATACAACAATTGCAGAATTAAAAGCCAAACCTTGAACCACCCATGGAAGCCAAACCATGTGCACCATTGATGGTGTTTTTCAAGCATGCCGCCACACCTCCATTGCAACCAGCAATGGATAAATCATCTCATGATCAAAACACACAATTAAATATATAATCAACAATCTAAATGGCAAATATAGTGGCTCTGATACCAATTGAAGGAACGGAAGCGTGAAAAACACAAGTTTATACTATTGAATTCAAAAATTTTCACCTAGGGTCACATGCATCATGCAAGATTTATTTTTATCTATTTGATTTCAATGATAAACAACATATTAAAACTCTTTTAATATGTTTTTGGATCTGTATTTGCCATTTAAGATTTTAAAATTAATCAGATTAATTTTAGAACCCTAGATTAAATCAAGAACGATTACACTAACCTCTTAATGCACCGCAATGTCTGCGCTTTGAGATTCGTCTTGAGACACGGATGTTGTCCCTCTAGCTTGTCCACACCAAGAACACCTATGGCAGCCCTTGAACAGCTTCTAAAGCTTTTTCTATTAATTAGAAAATCAAGTTCTGCCTTTTAAGAGATTAAAGATGTAAACAGGACACTAGAAACAATTTCTAGTGTTCTTAATTCAAGAGATTGATGGTTAATCTCTTTGAATTGATAAGAGATGAAGAAGAAGAGATAAAAACCCTCAAAGTGGCGTGACAAAGGAGTGTGGCTGCTGGTTGTGTTTTATTTTCTCATAACAACACTTAAATAGCTAGGTTAACACATTAAACCCTTGCCACATGTCACCCTTTGATTAGCTCTAGGTTTAAGTGACCCAATCACATTGTGCTAAGTGTCAAACCTATATTTAATCTTGATTTTAATCATCTTACATGATTAAAAAACATTTGGCAAGCTTATGTGTAATCCCATATGTCACCATCTCATGGTGCCACGTGTCACATTGCAAAATGACCAAAATGCCCCTGTGTCTTAATTTTGAGTTCTTAACCCAAAATAATTATTTTTCTTCTTCTAATTAATTTATATCAAATATAAATTAATTAATTAATCTCTATTAATTAATTTCTCATTAATTAAATTCATATTTAAACACTTTAAATATAAATTTAACTTATATTATACATCCAATAATCTAGATTTGGTTTCAAGTCATGCCAGGGACTTTGCAATCTAATTGCAAACCAAACCTATTTAATTAATCAATTAAACTCTTTAATTAATTAATTAAATCATATTTAATTAGGTGATAACTTGTGTATGTGTGTGACTTACTAGGCTCATCACTAATTGGCAATGAGACATGATATCAACTCTTAATATCATCAGAACTCTTTCTTACCATAAATGAATTCTCTAAATCATTTTATGAACCACATAGACCATGGTTAACACCTAGCATAGCATGCCATGGCCACCCAATTAGTAATAAGGTTTACCTTAAATGAACCTATAATCATATGTTACCATGCACTAGAATCTCTCTGTTACAAAATCCCAACTCAAGCCGAGTCATGGTTTATGTCAAACTCCATTTGCTATGAATATTATGTTCTCTTTTAATTCCAGTTCTTGATTAAAAGATTTTCTCATCGTAAACTCTTTTCGAATAAATCTATCTGTCTGCCAGAACTTGAAACATGAAGAACAATTAAATGAACATAGGATTTTATCTCTATTTACTTAGAGGAACAGATTCCATCTTGATCAACACCTACCTCCATATATAACTAGTAGGAGCCAACACATGCCCATATACCCATAGACAGTACAAGTATGAAAGCAGTATCAAACTCAAACTACCTATATACAAGATAACTGTGCTATCTCAGGTCTAAAGATTATATGCACTGATATGATTTATGACAAAACATTGACAAGAGTAAACTCCATGTGCTTGTCATAAGTGTCACTGGTTCGGCCTACTTATCATTTATAAGTGCCTATCATGTTTGTCATATGGCATGAGACTCACCATTCCATCTTATTTATATCTCATATAAATAACTTGGGAACAAATATGAATACAATCTTTCTGGATAAGTCATGTCCTTATTATGAAGTATCCTCGATTGTGAACCTATTTATGATACTTTGTTCTAGAAATATTGTCACTCATATTCTTAACAACTTAAGAATAATATTTCTATCAAAATATCAATGGACCTTTTCTATTATACATAAATATATTATGTAAACGGAAAAGTGGAAATGCCTTTTATTAATAAAAATATATACAAGATACATACTAAATGATATGCTCTAGGGCATACTACTAACAGTAACATATACCAACACTAAAGGGCTATAAAATGTAACATATTGGTAACATTAAACCGAATTCACCTAGAGTGCGTCGAGGGTCAACATTTTAGGTTGACTAAGGAAAATAATAGAATTCAATAAATTAATTATTAAGCCTTATTGTTAGAGACAGTTTAAATGAGTACTGAAACACTTTAAATTGTGTGTTTCAATTAGCAAAGACTCAGGGAAGGGGAAGGAAACACTGAGTCAGGGCCAAGAGACATTTATCAGAGGTTTGTGCGCAACAGTTATTTTTTTTGAATTTTTAATTGAAATAAATTATGACAAATTATTTGTTATTGTTTAAATTATGGAAAATTGTTTAAATAATATTTGATGGATACTTATTGCTTGAAAAACATTGCAAATGGTTTGAAACTATAGCTATCATGTATATTGATTGAATTCCTCGCTAGCTTGTCTAGTGGGACGAATTGACTTTGAATTCCCTCTCTGGCTGAAGTGTTGAGGTGTGTGCCTGTTGAGGACGAATAGAATGAGTACTCATATTATTGCTAGCTAGCCATATTATTCCTCACTAGCCATCGGCTTTTGGGACGAATTGGACTTTGGAACATGATTAAGCTGTGTGTATGATTTATTGATATTTATTGTGATATTATGAAATGGAGTTTAAATTCTTTATGACATTCACTGTCTTTGAATTTAACTATGGTTTTAAGTATCCACTATTTATATGACTTATGATTTATGATTTAGAGTTGCATTTTGTTAATGTTGTGCACCACTGAGACATTGGCTCAGCGATAATTTTTCATTGTTGTTGCAGGTAGACAGACTGACAGGGCAGCAGATTAGACTGCTAGTGCTACATTGAGAGTTCATCGGGTATATTGAGTATACCATATTTTGCATTTTGTATTTTAATGTATGTTCACTGTATGTATATATTGTTCTTGGTTTTGAGCATTTGTAAATTAAAATTGTACATTAAAGTTGTAAACTAAATTTGTAAATTATTTTGGCTTGTAAATATTGTGACATATTTCTTTTATCTCAGCTTTTGAAAATATTGAAAAATTATTGTGGATTTGTATTGATTGGATATTAGAGTTTGGGGGTTGAACAAAATATTGGAAGTGCTTTTTATAGGTTTTTGAAGAACTGTTTTATTCAAAATACAGATGGCACTCTGCCAAAATTTTTACAGAAATTATTAATACTTCAAATGTGTTATCTGGTTTCACTTCAGTTAAAGAAATTTTTAACACCTGTAAATAGTGCTCACCACTGTGAAAAGAAGTAAGAAAAAGTTCAAAATCCCAGGTAGTGTATTTAATGGGTTATTAGTAGATGAAGTTGTAATTCATTAGGTATACTACGGGATCATGTTATGCCTTACGGAGGAATAGGGTGTGACAGAATCAATCTCGGATTTCATAGCATTAATCCATTTTTTAGAGTCTATATCTGATATAGCTTCTTCATAGATAAGTGGATCATCTCCATGATCTACTTCTTCATGAGTAGATAACTTTTGTTCTTCTTCATGAAAGAAAACATATCTTACTGGTGGGTGAGATACCCTGGTTGTTCTATGAGAAATAGCTGTAGATGTTTCATCAATAGGTGTAGGTTGACTAGATGGATCTATATCTATCTGATCTATTTGTTGGTCAAAATTCTCCAATTCCAACTATATTTTCTTTCCTTTGCCTCCTTTTTGAACAAACTGTTGTTCAAGAAATGTGGCATCTCTACTTATTGCAACCTTTTGTGATATGGATAAATAAAAATAATATCCAAAACTATCTTTTGGATATCCAACAAATCAACCCTTTTCTGATCTGGTTTTCAATTTATCAGTGTTCAGCTTTTTGATATAAGTTGGACAACCCTAAATCTTAACATGCTTAAGACTTGGTTTTCTTCCATGCCATATCTCATAAGGTGTGGAAGAAACTGATTTTGATGGAATCCTATTCAGAATATATAAAGCTTATTCTAATGCAAATCCCCAAAAGGAGATTGGCATATCAGTATAGCTCATCATACTACGTAGCATATCTAATAGGGTTGTCGCAAGGTGTTTTGCGGTCGCCTGAACGAACCCTCACCGAAGTGGGAAAGAGTGAGGAGTCGCCACTTTAATTTTGAGGGAAATTAAAGAAAACCGTTTATGAAGATAAATTGAGATGAAACCACTTCTTGGCAGAGATTCTAGGTTCGGTCCAGAAGCGGGTGGGGAAGGTGTTAGGCACCCCACCTCGTCCCTTAATAAGGGTAAGTAGATTTAATTTTGCATTAGTTAGGAGGGCTTGAATGGACATGTTAATCCTTTTGACTAAAGGAACATTTGATTTTTCACTAAATTTGGATCACCCAGATACATAAGTAAATGAGACAACCTTAGTGAGTTACTGTTATATGTTAATTTTATTTGAAAGGAATATTTTATTAAAATTTAATTTAAGAATCGGATAAGAACTCTTCTCCGAACTCTTTAATATTTATTAAAATTCTGAGTTGAGACCGGATAAGAACTCTCCTCTGATCTCTATTTAATATTTATTAAAATTTTGAGTTGAGACCGGATAAGAACTCTCCTCCGATCTCTATTCAATATTTATTAAAATTTTGAGTTGAGACCGGATAAGAACTCTCCTCCGATCTCTATTCAATATTTATTAAAATTTTAAGTTGAGACCGGATAAGAACTCTCCTCCGATCTCTATTAAGTTATTTGTTAAAAATTTTATTTGAGGAACGGATAAAGACTCTCTTCCGACCTCTTCGAAATTTGGACACAGCCATATATCATAGGAGTCTAAATTTAAGAGTTCTAGTATTTAAAAGTGCCAAAGGTCGAAATAAGACTTCTTTTAACTCGTTGGTACTTTGAGACTAAATAAGGGACACCGGACTGAATTTTGCTGACCTCTCCTAAGGTCACTTTGCCAGTATCCTATCTGTACCCTTTTACTTATCTGAGTTTTGATTTTTTTATTCCGCCTTATGGCATTATGCCGGATCGCCTTCCATGTCAGCCTAGTGATTCAATTTTGCTATTTCCCTGACGTGTTATTTAGACCCTCTTTTTTTAAAATAGACACTTTAAACACAGTTACCTACATTTTGCCTAGCTACTTCTACGTAACTCGGGACTAGATGACTTGCGTTCAGAAATAATAAAGATTAACAAAAGTGTGGGTTAGCCAGCACGGGAGTAAACTAGAGCATATCTTTCCTTTGTTTTTTTTTTTTAGCGTGACATGAACTTAAAGAAAACAACAGGCATAAGAAAAAGAACAAAGGAAATACGTGAAACGAGAACTAGACTTAATAAAATGACGATATTAACACTGACTTGTAGGGAGTCGAGTCTATTGAACAAACTACAGAATCGCAAAAAGTAGCAAGATTGCAGGTTGGCAGCCGGAGGACTATGGTTCGTCTCGAAATGAAGTATTCTTTGTTAAAATGTAAACAGGTCAAAATAACCAAGCTTGAGTGAGTTGAGCTTAGACAATATGAATGGAAATAGAGGATAACAAAGACAGAAAGTGAGAGTGCCACAGGATAATGAACGAACTGAAAATGAAAAATTTCAGTATTCAAGAATCCCTTTTGCAAGAAAACACTTCGGAAAACTAGTTTCAAAAGTTTTTTCTTATGAAAACTCCAAAAAATAGCAGAGTAACAAACTGAATTAAGTTTCAGAGTTATTCCACTATAGTTACTGCCTCTTGTCTATATATTTTTTTTTCGTCCCTTTGAACAGTTTTCAGGCAGGTATTTATAGGAATCGGGTGCTCCCCATGAATGGTCAGGATTTATTTTGAGGGAGATTGAGGGTCTGGATTTTGAAGGACATGATCGGATGCTTGAGAATTAAAGAGAACCAAAATGAACGGCTGAGATTATTCTTCAGAATATTCATCCTTTTCTTCTTTCAATCTGACGGTCTCAAATCCTCTTGTCCGGAGCGATCTGAGGGCTAAGAGCGAAAGACGCTGGTCTTGTCGTCTTCTCTCTTGATCCAAGGGTTCCGGGTTTGTCCTTACAAGTGAGATCAATGGTGGAGATTGGGATGTACAGGACTGTCATGACATACCCTGGCACCTGTCAGCATTGTGGGCAATTCTTAGGCGTGCGGTGGAGATCTCGTCTGCCATGCTTTAACTACCTCCGCTCTGATTCTGACGACGGTTATTTGGGATTTGCCTTATTCTTTTTGCCTTCCGATCCCTCCCACGCTCCTATTCTGATCTCTCATGCTGATCTCCCATCTTCCGATCTCTATTATTCCGATCCCTAGAGATCGCCCAAATGATGTAATTCGATCTTTTGGAAATAAAAGTCAATTATCATCTTATTATTATTGCATTGATTATTTTCCGATCTCTGATGTGTTTATCCGATCTGGTTCCTAACTGAACAACCCTTAACTAATCCGCAATTCGAAACATTTATCTTAATATGCCGATCTCTAATTAGCCATTCTCTTTATGGAATTTGGAGTGTTCGAGAGACGTGTCAGAACAGCTAGCGAATCCCGTTAACCGATGCATTGCCTGGGACATCGTGAGCATTAAATGCTCGGACGAGTATAAATAGGGGTAAAAGGTTAGCCATTTGCTCCTGTATGTCATTTTCAGTCTCTTGCTCACAACTTCAAAGTTCTCTCATTTTCTCAAGTTCTTCCGACGCCGATCAGACTCCGGTAAGGGCTTTGATCTTCTTTTAGTTTAAATTCTTTATTTCCTTTGAAAATGAGCGGCGCCGAAGGTCAGAGAGCGACGAGCCCTCCTTCCATCCAGTTCTCGTGGTCGTCTGATGAAGAAGAGGTGGTCGGGCCGAGCGCACAACTAGAACCTCCTAGGGTCTCCGTTCCAGCTCGGGGGCGGATCGCACCATCAAGGCATGCACCTTCTTCAGGGAGGGAGAATCTTCCTATGGACGAGCTGCCATCGATCTTGCAAGAATCCGATCTGCAATCGTTCAGCCAGGAATACAATATTTGTCCTGATTCGTACGAAATTATCAGGTGTCACGGCGATCATCGAGCCGATCACTTCTTTGAAGAGAATGACATGGTTATGGTATACGAGGAACAGTTAAAGGCCGGTCTTCGGTTCCCTCTGGACGACTTCTTCAAGGAGGTCCTAAAATTTCACCGAGTGTGCATTGCCCAAATTCACCCTAACTCATGGCGGATCTTAGTAGCCTTTCAAGGCCTGTGCCGAGCTAAGGGAATCAGTCCTACGGCTAAGGTGTTTGCCGAATTGCACAGGCTAACTCGCCGAAAGGACGATGAGCATTGATTCTTTCAGGCGAAGCCTCATTGTGGGCTCTTGACCGATCTGCCCTCCTCCCTTAAGAATTGGAAGAACCGCTTCTTCATTCTGAGGAGCAAAAATCCGACCTGCTTTGAGGACTTCCCCCGTAGCTGGTGGCACCAGGGGCCCTTGATTCCGAAGCGTATTACCCTGAACAAGGAGGAAAGCCTAATAGTGATGGAACTGAAGAATCAGGCGGCTAGTCAGAAGTTCTCCTGTTTAGATGCGATGACTGCCAAGCTGCACCATTGGACCATACAGCTGATCACCGGCCAAGATCGCGAACTTCCGCTCTCTGACCTCGGCATTGGTATTTTCTACATCTCAGATCTCAGGACCTTAGCGATCTCACTGACCTCTTCTTTGTGCAGGTATGGCGGGTGGTGAGGGTTCCAGGAAGCGGAAGAAAGAAAGAGAGATTTCCCGGAAAGTAAAAGAGATGAAGCGTTCGGCGCTACTTCAAACACCCGGCCATGAACCTGGGGAGATACAAGGGGACCTGCCTCAACCTTCGGGACCGCCGATCGCAGAAGCTGTCCGATCTCCTCCTCGACGAGAAGAGCCGCCTCCACCTCCTCCAGTTGCTCCAAGCACAGAAGGGAGTCGTTCTCGACCTCCTGCGAGGCCCCCTTCTTGTGGCGCTCAAGTGCTGATCGCTTCTCTGGAGAACAACCAGACTGTTCGGGAGAACCCCGATTTTGCCAAAGTCTTGGGGTCTTCCATCTGCCTTCGGGAGGATCGGGACAGACTGTCTCCGGACAATCTTGACGACATCCTGACCCGATCTATGAGTTTGAATGTAGAGTGCCTGGTGAACCAGCACGTAGTCCGGGAAAAGGCTCACCGCCTGGGTAAGGAGGTCGAGAAGAAGAGTCAAGAAGTGGCATCCCTCCGATCCCAACTCTCATCCGCTCAGGATTACATATCTCAAATTGAGGGGCGTATGAAGTACTATGAGGATAAGCCGAGCAATGCACTCATGTTCCGCGAAAGGGATCATGCTCTTAGAGAAGTCCAGCGCCCGGCCAACGGCCGCCAGTCGCTCACCTTGCTGAGGAGCTTAAGGCAAAAGAAGAAGAGATGGTGACAGGAATAGCCGGTGCTTATGTGAACGCTCACAAGGATCTGTTGGCCGAGCTCCAGAAGCGTTACCCAGAGGAGGACTTCTCTTGGATGGCCGACCTGGCTCCCGGAGGAGAGGAGGAAACCGAAGAGGAGGCCAAGGATGAGAGAGAAAATGAGCAAAATGTAGATCAGGCTGGGGGTGATCCCCCAGCCGAATGACTCGTACAAATTTTTGAAATGAAATGAAGTGGAATGCCCTTTTTGGTTCGATGAATAGTTATGATTGGAAAATTTCTAAATTATTAAACACTTGATTGTCTGAGTATGTTGAAATAACTGAAAATGATTATTAACCTAAGTGTGAGAGATCGGAAAACACAATGAGCATGAGATCGGTAAACGGGACTTGGTCAAAATCGGCTTAAACACTTAGGATCGGGGTCATCATTAAACCGGTATGGAATCTTTAATCATTCTTAAACTTTTGAAAGAGAGATCGGCAATAAAGCTGGTAAGAAGAGATCTATTGTCAGTTTATTTCGTTTGCCAACAGAGATCAGGAATATACTTGACTGGTCCGGAGATTCGACAATGGGTTTGAGAGATCGGTGAGCGATCTAATAGACTGGTAAGGCTTTGACTGATATGAGGACTTAGCATTGATTCAATTCTTTGTGAGGAGAGATCGGAAATGTGACTGTCTATCAAAGAGGGATCGAAAATGTGATTAGCTGTCAAAAGGAGACTTGGTACTGGGGGTCGGTTTCAAAGTTTTATTGATTTTGGGGATCGGCCAAAATATGGTGTCGACAGCTGCCCCTCTTTACATAATTTCTATTAAAGAGAAAATTTCCCGTGTAGGAATTATGTAAAGATTCAGACTCATATTTTGGACGATTAGGTGTTCGAAGTTAGGGAGCTAAAGCACACTTAAGTTGGTGAACTAGAAATCGACAACATAAGTTAAATTAAAATCAACTTGGATCAAGGAACCAGAGGTTGATAACAGGAAATTTAAATTGCAGGAAATTAAAATCAACTTAGATCAAGGAACCAGAGGTTGATAACAGGAAATGTAAATTGCTGGAAATTAAAATCAACTTAGATCAAGGAACCAGAGGTTGATAACAGGAAATTTAAATTGCAGGAAATTAAAATCAACTTAGATCAAGGAACCAGAGGTTGATAACATGAAATGTAAATTGCTGGAAATTAAAATCAACTTAGATCAAGGAACCAGAGGTTGATAACAGGAAATGTAAATTGCTGGAAATTAAAATCAACTTAGATCAAGGAACCAGAGGTTGATAACAGGAAATTTAAATTGCAGGAAATTAAAATTTGCATGAAATTTAAATTGAAAAAAAATCAACTTAGATAAAGGACCCAGAGGTTGACAACAGGAATTTAAATTGCGGGAAATTAAAATCAACTTAGATCAAGGAACCAGAGGTTGATAACAGGAAATTTAAATTGCAGGAAATTAAAATCAACTTAGATCAAGGAACCAGAGGTTGATAACAGGAAATGTAAATTGCTGGAAATTAAAATCAACTTAGATCAAGAAACCAGAGGTTGATAACAGGAAATTTAAATTGCAGGAAATTAAAATCAACTTAGATCAAGGAACCAGAGGTTGATAACAGGAAATTAAAATCAACTTAGATCAAGGAACCAAAGGTTGATAACAGGAAATTTAAATTGCAGGAAATTAAAATCAACTTAGATCAAGGAACCAGAGGTTGATAACAGGAAATTTAAATTGCAGGAAATTAAAATTTGCATGAAATTTAAATTGCTGGAAATTAAAATCAACTTAGATCAAGGAACCAGAGGTTGATAACAGGAAATGTAAATTGCACTTACAAAGCAAGCCTAATCCGGACACGAGAAGTTCTTCCCCAATGAAGTGTACTTAACAGAATCCCGAAGACCAATGATGAATGGAGGACGAGTTGCAAGACTTAACCTATGACCCCATTTCTTCAAATGCCCCTTTTCTGTTTTTTTTTTTTCTCCCGAAAAGCGCCCTTGCGGGTTTTTATTTCCCCTTCATTTATATGACTAGAAGTGCCCTCCCGGGTTTTCACCTCTAGTTTTTTTTTTTTTTTAGACCATTCCCTGCAAATCTCATAGTAAAGTACGTGAGGTTATCAATTGTCAAATCTTAATCTTATGGAAAAAATTTTAACTGATTTAAATAGCGCATTAAATAATGAGATTGCAGAAAGATAAATATAAGGGAAAGATAAAAACATGGGGAATGAAGTGTGATTTTATTACGGTTTTAACAAAGAAGAAGTTTCAAAGAAGAAGGGTACAAGGATAGCTCTCACATATTCCCTGTAGTTGATTTTGAAATCCCTTAACTGCCATCATTTCAAGTTCTCTGAAGTCTCATGCCGTGACATTTTCCTCTTCATCCTGGTTTCATGCCCCCCATTCCTTATTTCTCCATTTTTGTTCTCAGGATGCCCTTTCGGGTTTTCACCCCTAGGTTTTTTTTTTTTTTTTTTTTTTTTTTCGCGCTCTTTCAGGACACCCTTTCGGGTTTTCATCCTTCACTCATTTTACAGAAAGTGCCCCTTCGGGGTTTTCGCCTTCTTTCGCACATTTTGCTAGGAGCGCCCTTTCGGGTTTTCGCTCCTACCCTTTTTTTTTTTTTTTTAGGCATAGTATTTCTTGACGGTGTCAGCATTCACAGGTCTCGGAAACTCTTCACCGTCCATGTGGGTCAAGATCAAGGCCTCCGTAAAATGCCTTTTTAACCACATAGGTCCTCGTAGGTTGGTGACCATTTGCCCGGTGATCGCTTTGATTCGTAGCACTTTCTTCGTAACTAGGTCCCCGGTTGGAATTCGTGGGCTAACGCTTTTATCAAATGCTCTAGCCATCCTCATCCGATATAATCGCCATGACATGTCGCCGCTAACCTTTTCTCATCTAGCAAGTTTAACTGATCCAACCTTGACTGGATCCATTCTGACTCATCAATCCCTGATTCCTTCAGAATCCTTAGGGAAGGAATTTCAACTTCAATAGGTGATACCACTTCCGTCCCGTAAACCAGTGAGTATGGAGTTGCCTCGGTTGAGGTTCTTACAGAAGTCCGGTATGCGTGAAGAGCATAGGGAAGCATATCATGCCAATCCCTATATGTGACTGTCATTTTTCGAATTATCCTCTTGAGGTTTTTGTTTGCAGCTTCCACCGCTCCATTCATCTGGGGACGGTATGGGGAGGAATTGAGGTGTCGGATTTTGTATTGATCACACAATTTCTGAATCCTTGGACCATTCAGATTCTTAGTGTTATCAGTGACGATTTTATTAGGGAGGCCATGCCGACAGATGATATTGTTTCTGAGGAATTTGAGAAACGTGTTCTGCGTGATATGGGCGTATGATGTGGCTTCGACCCACTTAAAAAAATAGTCAATAGCTACTAGGATAAATCTGTGCCCATTGGATGCCTTAGGGTTGATGGGACCGATCACATCGATGCCCCACATTGCGAAAGGCCATGGTGAGGCGAGGTTGAACAATTTGTGAGGCGGCACACTTATCGGATCTGCATAGATTTGACACTTATGGCATTTTCGGAAATACTCGATGCAATCCTTTTCCATTGTAGTCCAAAAATATCCCCGTCGCATGATTTGCTTAGCCATCATGTGCCCATTGGCATGGGTTGCACAATTTCCCTCATGAGTCTCAAAAAGGATTTTCTTCGCCTCTTTTGCATCCACACATCTCAACAGTTCACCATTGGACCCTCTCTTGTATAGGGTTTCACCACTGGGGAAGTATCCCAATGCTAATCTTCAAAGCATCCTCTTTTCGTTTCGGTTTGCCCCTGAGGGAATTCTGCAGTTCTCGATGAGCCAGGATGTCATGATACCAAGGTTTACCGTCGGGTTCTTCCTCAATCATGAAGCAATTAGCTGGCTCATTCCTTGCCTTAATCTTCAATATCTGAGCCATCTGCCCTTCTTCGATTTGAGCCATAACGGCTAGAGTAGCTAAAGCATCAGCAAATTGATTCTTGTCTCTACTAAGGTGAATGAAAGATATTTTTTCGAATTTCTTAATCAGCTCCAGTAAGTACTTCTGATATGGGATTAGCTTGGGATCCTTGGTTTGCCATTCTCCCTTGACTTGGTATATAATCAGGGCTGAGTCTCCATATACCTCCAACTTCCTGATTTTCATTTTGATTGCAGCCTGTAGACCCCTCACACAAGCTTCATATTCTGCGACGTTGTTGGTGCAGTCAAATCTCAACTTAATGGCTATCGGGAAGTGCTTTCCATCTGGGGATATCAATACAGCTCCAATTCCATTACCGGACAAATTGACAGCTCCGTCGAAATACATTTCCCATACATCGGCTGGCCCCTCTTCTTCGCAGTCTACTTCATTAATATGCTCATCAGGGAACTCAAAATCCAGAGCTTCATAATCCTGGATAGGATTTTCTGCTAGGAGGTCAGCGATCACGCTACCTTTCACTGCCTTCCGGGTCATATAGACTATGTCATATTGGGAGAGTATGACCTGCCACTTGGCTATCCTACCTGGCACGAATGGGCTTTCGAATACATATTTGATAGGATCCATCCTGGAGATGAGCCATGTCTTGTGATTCAGCATGTAGTGCTTGAGGCGATTCGCTGTCCAGGCTAATGCGCAGCAAGTCTTTTCTAAGAAAGAGTATCTTGACTCACAATCATTGAACTTTTTGCTCAGGTAATAAATAGCCCTTTCCTTTCGGCCAGTATCGTCATGTTGTCCCAAAACACATCCCATCGAGTTCTGTTGGACTGCCATATACAGGATCAAAGGTCTCCCCGCCATGGGTGGAACCAACACTGGTGGGTTTGATAGATACCGCTTGATTGTCTCAAAAGCCTCTTGACAAACTGAATCCCATTGGGTGGTGTTGTTCTTTCGGAGTAGTTTAAAAATAGGCTCGGCTTTAGCGGTGAGATTGGAAATAAATCTTGATATGTAGTTCAATTTTCCCAGGAAACTGCGCACCTCCCTTTCTGTTTTTGGGGATGGCATTTCTTGAATAGCTCGAACCTTGTCTGGATCTACCTCTATTCCCTTTTCGCTCACTATGAATCCCAACAATTTTCCTGACCTAGCTCCGAATATGCATTTGGCAGGGTTCAGTTTCAGCTGATATTTTCTGAGTCTCTCGAATACCCTCCTCATCACCTGCACATGGCTTTCCTTTCCCCTAGATTTAATGATCATATCATCCACATACACTTCCACCTCTTTATGCATCATATCATGGAATAATGTGACCATAGCGCTCTGATAGGTGGCACCAGCATTCTTCAGCCCGAAGGGCATGACCCGATAGCAAAATACTCCCCATTGAGTGATAAAAGCGATTTTTTCTTTGTCTTCCTCATCCATTGGGATTTGATTGTACCCAGATGCCCCATCAATGCATGAGCACCTGCCCAATCCCGCAGCATTGTCTACTAACACATCAATGTGGGGGAGAGGGAAATCATCTTTTAGACTTGCTTTATTAAGATCCCTGTAGTCGACGCACACCCTGACTCTCCCGTCCTTCTTCATTACCGGGGCGACGTTAGCCACCCATTGGGGATATTTGACCACTTCCAGGAACCCAGTGTCATACTGTTTCTTGACTTCATCCCGAACTTTGAGCAGTGTTTCGGGATTTATTCTTCTTAACTTCAGCTTTATCGGGACTGTCCCCGGAATTAGGGGAATTTTATGTGTCACTATCTGAGGGTCCAAACCCACCATATCATCATAAATCCAGGAAAATACGTCGAGGAATTCTTTAAGCAGACTGATCATATCTCCCAATTCTTCACTCTCCACTACCTTAAGTTCCCTTTTTACTTTTTCTGTGCCTAAATTTATGGTGTGCGTTTCGTCTCCACAAGGCACTAGGAAGGGTTCATCCTTTTGATCGCTTTCTTCTGTAAGGTCTTCCTCAGAATCACTTGAAGTAATGGCAGTTATGGGGATTTCAAAATTAACCAGAGGAATTTCTGAGTCTATTGGATTATTAGGTGTTAATTGATGAATGGTCCTGAATGAATAAAAATGGAACATATTATAAGGATGAAATTCAAAAGGAATGAATTGGATTTAAAATGCGCTATTAATTCATTAATATTTATGCCATAAGAAAAAGGTCCATTTACAGTATTACACTTGTCACCATGGACAAAATGATCAAGTGTAGATAATCAAAGGTACTTTACTCGAAATTGAGTACAGGGATGTCCTCTGCCGTCCAATTGTCTAGTTCTTGCCCCTCAACTATCGGTGAGACTAGGGCTTCATACAAGGGATCCAGGTAGATGACATCGATGGATGGTTCATCAGGTGATTCTTCCACCTCTGCCGGATTTTCAATGACCGGTTTAGTGAAGACTTCTGTGATTCTTGGGACTACTTTCATCTTTCCCATTTTCTGATTGAATCTCTGATCCCGAAGTGTTTTCCTCATCTAGAATTGTCCATCCATAAGGGCATCTTCCTCATAACCCAAACCACAGCGACCTATCTTCTGAATAGTCGGTATAGGTTCAACGATTCCCTATAATGTGGCGCCTAGGCCTTTGCCTTCTTCGTACCCACTCCTTGTCATTATCTTGGCTACCATAGCCATAGACCCTCCATTTCCGATTTCTTGTAACTCAAGGGCCTGGAAGGAGCTTTCCAACGACTCCTCAGCCGCTTCCACATAAGGGAGTGATTGTGGCTTGGTGACTAGCAAGGCCTCCTCTCCTTTCACTGTGATGATTTTGCCGTCCATAATATATTTGATCTTTTGGTGCAAAGTTGAAGGAACAGCGTTCGCAGAATGGATCCAAAGCCTCCCCAACAACATAGTGTAGGCCGGCTCAATGTTCATCACCTGAAACGTGACATTGAAAGTACATGCACCGACTTGGATTGGTAAGTCAATGTCTCCCAGCACTTCTCTCCTTGTACTGTCGAAGGCTCTCACCACCATAGCACTCTGACGTATATCAGATCGGTCAACCGGCAGCCTAGCCAAGGTGATGTTAGGCAGTACATTAAGAGCTGACCCGTTATCAATAAGTACCTTGGCTACTATACAACCCTTACACTTCACTGTTACATGCAGAGCTTTAGTGTGCCTTAAACCCGCAGGGTCTATCTCGTCCTCTGAGAAAGTAACAAAACTGGATGCCTGGATTTTTCCCATAATCTTCTTAAACTGCCCCGGAGTAATGTCGGGGTTTACAAAGGCCTGATCCAGGATTCTCTGCAAGGCTTGTCGGTGCACTTCCGAACTCAAGATCAGCGATAACAGCGAAATTCGGGCAGGTGTCTTTCTCAACTGCTCCACCACATCATACTCGCTCTGTTTCATTATTTGGAGCAACAGTTCCTCCTCTTCTTTATGCTCAGTAGGCTCTACTTCCTCTGTCTTCTCAACCTCCTCTTCTGCATTCTTCAATGACTCTCCCATCTTTACTTTCCCTTTTCTCTTTTCTTTTTCTTCGTTCACGAAACACCTCCCACTTCGAGTTATGAACTCAACTTCTTGCTCATGCGAGGAGGATTTTGTGGTAGTGAAAGGTTGAGGATTATCCTAGGGAGTAGCACTGGTAGTAGGTCCAGCATAAGTCATCTGAAAGTGTTCATGAGGAGTGAAACACGGCTTAGGAGGTGCCGGGGGTGAAGCAAGGCTAGGAGCTGGTGTACTGCTTGACGCTCCTTGGGTGAAGACTTGGAAATTGTAGTTCCAAGGTATGGCATGGGTGTTGGTAATAGGGAGCTGAGATGGGGCTCGGATAACCGTTACTGGCAGCGAGGCTACTGGGGGTGAGAAGGTGATTCTGGGTTTAGAGGTAGAAGCATTCTGGCTGTATCTAGTTGTGTTCACTCCCTCTTCCTTCTTCGACCTTGTCTGGCATCTCAGAACCTTGAGAGACAACAAGTTTTGAACCTCTTGCCTGAATCCCTCACAGCCCTGCAGCTCATGATCAGCTGCCCCTCCATGATAAGGACACCCCATACCTTGTTCTAATCCCTTTACCTGAGGGCAAAGGTAGCCTTCCCTCATTGCCACAGCAAAAATTTCTTTAAAGTAAGGAACCAGCTTGTCTACTTCCAGTGTTGATCCTTCTCCATCAGACTCTATCATATTTACACCACTGCCCGCATTATGGTTAGGCAGTGGGTTTGAGGTAACATTGGGGAGGGAACCATTTCCCTCAATTTTTAGCCATCCATTCCGGATTAAAGCGTGCACTCTTCCTCTGAGTGCTCCGCAGTTGTCAGTTGAGTGCCCTTGTGCCCCCCCATGATACTCACAACGGGCAGTGGCATCATACCACCTGGGATATGGAGGCTGAATTGGGTCTAGGGGGACTGGTACAATTTGGTTGATACCGACAAGGTATCGGTATATTTCACTGAGTGGGAGGGGAAGAGGTGGATCAGGGTTTCTTGGGGGTCTTGGGTTGTTTTGTGGTGGTCTTGGTTGAGCAGGAGGAGGAGGTGGTCTCGGTTGGTAATTTGTAGGTGGGGGATATTGTGGGCGCGGGTGTGGATAATTAGGGAAAGGAGGTGGAATGTTTGCGACTGTTTGGCCATGAGGGGGAGGATATGGCCGATAATTGTTTTGAGGGAATGGGGAATAATTGTTTTGACGGGTGACAGAATGCACATCACCCTCCTTTTTCTTGCCAAAGCTGGCAGTCTTTTTCGCAGGGTTCTCAGCCAACTCCTGCAACCGTCCCATTCTTAGATTGGCCTCTATTCTTTCACCAACCTGTATGATGTCAGAGAAGCTGTTGGAAGTGTTCCCAATCATCAAATTGAAATAGGGGGCTTTCAACGTCTCAATGAACAGAGAGCACAGCTCATTGTCAGTCACCAGAGGGTGGACTTCTGCCGCCTTTTCTCTCCATCTCTGGGCATACTCCTTGAAGCTTTCCCTGTCCCTCTACACCAGGTTTTGAAGATCCCTCCTTGTGGGGGCTACATCGCAGTTAAATTTGTACTGCTTTAGGAAGGCATCAGCTAAATCCTTCCAGGAGCGCTGTTTGCTCCTGTCCAACTGAATACACCACCTCAAAGCTGCCCCGGAGAGGCTCTCATGAAAGAAGTGGACCAGCAGTCTGTCATCCTCTGTCAGAGCAGACATCTTGGCGATATAGGTGGCCAAGTGAATGCGAGGATCTGAATTCCCTGTGTACTTGTCGAAATCAGGGACCTTGAACTAGGGTGGCACCACCACATCGGGAACCAATCTAAGTGATGCCACATCAACTGAGCCATACATATTCAGCCCCTCTATCGCTCTCAATCTCTCTTCTAAAGCAGATAGTTTCTCATTTTCTCTCGTCTTATTTTCTTCTCCCATTGCATGAAATGCTCCGCCAGCTGGGAGATGAGGGGTGGAGTGAACTGGAGGGATGAGAATGGAAGGGTATGGGTCGGTGTTTGAAACGGTTGGGTAATGAGAGTAAGGTAAGTCATTATTCATGGCAGCCGGATTGACAGTGATTGTCGGGTCCGGAATTGGTGAATGGAAGGTAAAAGAAGTTGAAGCTTGGTGTGGATCATTTATTGGAGGTGGTGGAGGAGGTAGCGGTAGGCTACGCTCTGCTGTGGGTTTATTCTGGGACATTTCCCTCATTAGTCTCATAAGTTCTGAGACCTAATCTTTCAATTCGGAAACTTGCCCTTGTAGGTTCTGTACTTGTTCCTGATCATCCATTATTTTCCTTGTCCAAGATCTTGTTAAGTACACTCGCTTGGGTTGAACCGTGTGTTTGGTCAGACTTGCCTTGTTTGAAGCAATGTTGATTTCCTGTAGAAAGTCGAAAAAAGGATTTTTAATGAATTTTGAATTTTGTAAAGAAACTAAAAGTCCTGGTCTGGACGAAGGATACAGTGGCATTTGGGAGCCAGAATGAAATCTACGAAAGGATAATTGCATCAACTTTATCATGGCATCATTCGATAGTCTGTTGAATGACTGGATTGAATGCGCGTTTATGATACCTGTCCATATAGCGCATTCAATTTTTCATATAACTCTAGCGAGGGAGTTCCTACGGGAGTCATATTATTCATTCACAAATTTGCTAAACAATGGTCCAAAAATCATTTCATTAACTGAATAATTTGTACACCGTATTCTTTACATCGGCCTAGGCTCTGGGAGGTTTTTTATAATGAGATGACATTTTCTAAGATACTCATATAACCTTTCTTCTTGTTTGGCAGGGTTGAATGCTTTTAGAGCATACTAGGATTCAGGTAGGAGTTCTTGCTTTCCCTGTGCTATCGTTCTCTCCAGCTAGTCAACATTCTCTTTCAGCTCTTGATAGAGAGCAGCTTGTCTTTCTTTCTCCTTCCTTTCCTTAGCACATTCTTTCAAGATATTGTTGATGAGTAGTGCCTGTTCTTTTAATTCGAGCTTCTTCTTTTTGTTTTCCTGTTTATACTCTTCAACGAGTATCTCTTGGTATTTCGTTTTTTCCTGAAGCTTATTATTCTGTGCTTCTACTTCTTTCGTTACAGCGTGGAGAGAGTTTTTTTCCTTTTCCCACCGTATCTCTTGCTCTTCAAAACCCATCTTTTTGGCCCTTGCCTCTTCCCTGAGCCTTCTTACTTTCCTCTTGAGAATCTGCTGTTTGTCCTCCAACTGTTTTATTTGTTCTTGCAGTTGCGAGTTTTCGGTGTTTGCCTTTTGTAGTGAGTTTATCAAATGGCTATCAGCTTCTTCTAAAAGGACGTTCCGGCGAGGATCGCTGTCTTCGAATTCTACAGTTGAGTGTTCTCGGCCCCTGCCAGCCCTCCATTCAAGATAATCGCGTGTGGCACTTGGACCTTTAGGGGACCTCTCCATCAGAGAGATGTTTTCCCAGGATCTGCGAGCCATTTTCAACCCTTCCTCTTCCTTGAGCTCATGGTAGAAATGACCTTGGTGATATTCTTCAATGTCGATTCTGGAGAGTGTTGAGCCAAACTGCCTCATTACCAATGCCGGAGTGTAACTTGTGTATCCGGTTACTCCGATTGGGGACACCGACTGATTTCCTTCCGTGTTGATCAAAATGGATTGGCTTGACACCCACAACTTCCTCCAACAATAATCATGGCTATTGAAACTCAAAATCTGTTCCCGCCACTGCTGCTCATTCTTCGGACTGATTACTAACCGGGTCATCTTCTCGATGAGAGGCTGGTCAAGGTACCAAGTCAATCCCTTTGTCTCCACAGGGCATATGTGACTGATAATCCAGAGATATAATAGTTGAGAACAATACTTGATGGACCCTTTACCCTATTGTCTGCAGTATGTAAGGGTTAATAAGGTCTCCGCAAGAATTGTCGGTATTGGATTGACCTCCTGCCTTTCTACCGCCCAAAATACTTCCACCGTGCTGCAAGTTATGATTCCTAATGGTCCCGGGAACAAAATCAGGCCATAGATTCCCAATGCGAAAAGCATCAAGCTTGATCCCACTGTTTCTCTTGGAGGTATTGATCTAACTGCTTCTCGAGGTAGGTCCAATACCATCCATGCGTGTTCCCTTTGATCGTTTCTTTTGATTTTGCCTCCTCCGAAGGAATACGCAACAAATGTGTTAATCGTTTCCAAGTCTGCCTATGCTCAAGGTGTAGGTAGATCCGATTCTGTGTTGAGTAAGGAATCTCTAGTAATGCCTGATATTCTTCCATAGTGGGAACTGTATCAATGTCATTGAAAGAGAATACCCCGTACTTAGGATTCCAAACTGACAGCATGGCCTTTAATGCCGGGATTTGGACCTTGACTCGCATTAGGGTTGCAATTTTCCCGTATTTCCTTTCAAATCGTGCCTTGACCTGATCGGGAAGTGACCTCCATCCATTAGACAGACCCTTGAGGCTGTTCATTCTGACCTCAATTTTATTCAGATCCCATGAGGGTAGTAAGCTAGCATGTGCCTTGGAAACATTATTTTGCGAGGGTACTGGAGTATGAGTTGATTTGGACCAAAGTTTAGCATTCTGAACTTCTTCTGCCGACTGACTCGAGGATGCCATGATAAAAATGATGCCTTATCCTTTTCACAGACTCTTGGTTTGATGATGCCTGCAGAAAAACTCGTTAGCAAGATAAATTTGGGTAATTTTGAATCATACTGTTGGCAGGATGACACATACACATTTATCAAAGTAGGAAAATGTGTAGGTGTTTCAGTAGAATTCAAGATTACCCTCACAAAAACGAACAAAAGGAAATTAAAGCAGAACAGGGTAAGAGTAAGTATGCCCCTTTTGTCCTAGCATAGGGAGACTCCTAATACCGGATGAGTGCTACCTAATTGGATAGTTCTATCTTATAAGGTAGCTTACTACGGCTTTCAGCTATTGTGATAGTTTAGCTCAAGGTCTAATTTTCTAAAAGCCACAGGTTCCCAAATTGCCCCTACTGTAACAGTAGAGCCCCGTTCAATAACCATGATATTATCAGGAAAATTCCACGAGTATCACAGTGGATAGAACGAGTTTCAGTCTGAGCAGAAGTCTTCACGGATACTAACGGGGTAAAACCCACGGGTACCGCTAAATGACCCCCTCCTACTTTCCTAAAAGGGTAAGAAAGCCCGGGTATAGGACCGAAGTGTGTGAGGACATCGTATGAGTGTTCAGTGTGTGAAGGGACACCATTACCTCTTCCAAATTCAGGGGGATTTTATTCTTTCCATTTTTTCCTATTTCCTTTTTTTTTCGAAATGAAGAGCACTGTAGGAGGATAAAACAAGCAAAATAAGCAAAACAAGCGGAACAGTTAGTAGGAATAAACAAAAATTAACACGTAAACTATCGCCGGGCGAGCCCACCTAACTATAATTTGATTGGAAAATTAAATCTACTTTTTAGACCTCTAGACCGGGGTTAAATTCGGATATGATTTCCCCAGTGGAGTCGCCAAGCTGCCGCAAGGTGTTTTGTGATCGCCTGAACGAACCCTCACCGAAGTGGGAAAGAGTGAGGAGTCGCTACTTTAATTTTGAGGGAAATTAAAGAAAACCGTTTATGAAGATAAATTGAGATGAAACCACTTCTTGGCAGAGATTCTAGGTTCGGGGTCCGTAAACGGGTGGGGAAGGTGTTAGGCACCCCACCTCGTCCCTTAATAAGGGTAAGTAGATTTAATTTTGCATTAGTTAGGAGGGCTTGAATGGACATGTTAATCCTTTTAACTAAAGGAACATTTGATTTTTCACTAAATTTGGATCACCCAGATACATAAGTAAATGAGACAACCTTAGTGAGTTACTGTTGTATGTTAATTTTATTTGAAAGGAATATTTTATTAAAATTTAATTTAAGAATCGGATAAGAACTCTTCTCCAAACTCTTTAATATTTATTAAAATTCTGAGTTGAGACCGGATAAGAACTCTCCTCCGATCTTTATTTAATATTTATTAAAATTTTGAGTTGAGACCGGATAAGAACTCTCCTCCGATCTCTATTCAATATTTATTAAAATTTTGAGTTGAGACCGGATAAGAACTCTCCTCTGATCTCTATTCAATATTTATTAAAATTTTGAGTTGAGACCGGATAAGAACTCTCCTCCGATCTCTATTAAGTTATTTGTTAAAAATTTTGTTTGAGGAACGGATTAAGCCTCTCTTCCGACCTCTTCAAAATTTGGACACAGCCATATATCATAGGAGTCTAAATTTAAGAGTTCTAGTATTTAAAGGTGCCAAAGGTCGAAATAAGACTTCTTTTAACTCGTTGGTACTTTGAGACTAAATAAGGGACGCCGGACTGAATTTTGCTGACCTCCCCTAAGGTCACTTTGCCAGTATCCTATCTGTACCCTTTTACTTATCTGAGTTTTGATTTTTTTATTCCGCCTTATGGCATTATGCCGGATCGCCTTCCATGTCAGCCTAGTGATTCAATTTTGCTATTTCCCTAACGTGTTATTTAGACCCTCTTTTTTTAAAAGAGACACTTTAAACACAGTTACCTACATTTTGCCTAGCTACTTCTACGTAACTCGGGACTAGATGACTTGCGTTCAGAAATAATAAAGATTAACAAAAGTGTGGGTTAGCCAGCACAGGAGTAAACTAGAGCATATCTTTCCTTTGTATTTTTTTTTAGCGTGACATGAACTTAAAGAAAACAACAGGCATAAGAAAAAGAACAAAGGAAATACGTGAAACGAGAACTAGACTTAATAAAATGACGATATTAACACTGACCTGTAGGGAGTCGATTCTATTGAACTAACTACAGAATCGCAAAAATAGCAAGATTGCAGGTTGGCAACCGGAGGACTATGGTTCGTCTCGAAATGAAGTATTCTTTGTTAAAATGTAAACAGGTCAAAATAACCAAGCTTGAGTGAGTTGAGCTTAGACAATATGAATGGAAATAGAGGATAACAAAGACAGAAAGTGAGAGTGCCACAGGATAATGAACGAACTGAAAATGAAAAATTTCAGTATTCAAGAATCCCTTTTGCAAGAAAACACTTCAGAAAACTAGTTTCAAAAGTTTTTTCCTACGAAAACTCCAAAAAAATAACAGAGTAACAAACTGAATTAAGTTTCAGAGTTATTCCACTATAGTTACTGCCTCTTGTCTATATATTTTTTTTCGTCCCTTTGAACAGTTTTCAGGCAGGTATTTATAGGAATCGGGTGCTCCCCATGAAGGGTCAGGATTTATTTTGAGGGTGATGGAGGGTCTGGATTTTGAAGGACATGATCGAATGCTTGAGAATTAAAGAGAACCAAAATGAACGGCTGAGATTATTCTTCAGAATATTCGTCCTTTTCTTCTTTCAATCTGACGGTCTCAAATCCTCTTGTCCGGAGCGATCTGAGGGCTAAGAGCGAAAGACGCTGGTCTTGTTGTCTTCTCTCTTGATCCAAGGGTTCCGGGTTTGTCCTTACAAGTGAGATCAACGGTGGAGATTGGGATGTACAGGACTGTCATGACATACCCCGCACTGTCAAGATTATGGCGATTCTTAGGCGTGCGGTGGAGATCTCGTCTGCCACGCTTTAACTACCTCGGCTCTGATTATGATGACGGTTATTTGGGATTTGTCTTATTCTTTTTGACTTTCGATCCCTCCCACGCTCCTATTCTGATCTCTCATGCTGATCTCCCATCTTCCGATCTCTATTATTCCGATCCCTAGAGATCGCCCAAATAATGTAATCCGATCTTTTGGAAATAAAAGTCAATTATCATCTTATTATTATTGCATTGATTATTTTCCGATCTCTGATGTGTTTATCCGATCTGGTTCCTAACTGAACAACCCTTAACTGATCCGCAATTCGAAACATTTATCTTAATATGCCGATCTCTAATTAGCCGTTCTCTTTATGGAATTTGGAGTGTTCGAGAGACGTGTCAGAACAGCTGGCGAATCCCGTTAACCGATGCATTGCCTGGGACATCGTGAGCATTAAATGCTCGGACGAGTATAAATAGGGGTAAAAGGTTAGCCATTTGCTCCTGTATGTCATTTTCAGTCTCTTGCTCACAACTTCAAAGTTCTCTCGTTTTCTCAAGTTCTTCCGACGATCGCATCTTCGTAAGGGCTTTGATCTTCTATTAGTTTAAATTCTTTATTTCCTTTGAAAATGAATGGCACCAAAGGTCAGAGAGCGACGAGCCCTCCTTCCATTCAGTTCTCATGGTCGTCTGATGAAGAAGAGGTGGTCGGGCCGAGCGCACAACCAGAACCTCCTAGGGTCTCCGTTCCAGCTCGGGGGCGGATCGCACCATCAAGGCATGCACCATCATCAGGGAGGGAGAATCTTCCTATGGACGAGCTGCCATCGATCTTGCAAGAATCCGATCTGCAATCGTTCAGCCAAGAATACAATATTCGTCCTGATTCGTACAAACTTATCCGGTGTCACGGCGATCATCGAGCCGATCACTTCTTTGAAGAGAATGACATGGTTATGGTATACGAGGAACAGTTAAAGGCCGGTCTTCTATTCCCTCTGGACGACTTCTTCAAGGAGGTCCTAAAATTTCACCGAGTGTGCATTGCCCAAATTCACCCTAACTCGTGGCGGATCTTAGTAGCCTTTCGAGGCCTGTGCCGAGCTAAGGGAATCAGTCCTACGGCTAAGGTGTTCGCCGAACTGCACAGGCTAACTCGCCGAAAGGACGACGAGCATTGGTTCTTTCAGGCGAAGCCTCATTATGGGCTCTTTACCGATCTGCCCTCCTCCCTTAAGAATTGGAAGAACCGCTTCTTCATTCTGAGGAGAAAAAATCCGACCTGCTTTGAGGACTTCCCCCGTAGCTGGTGGCACCAGGGGCCCTTGATTCCGAAGCGTATTACCCTGAACAAGGAGGAAAGCCTAATAGTGATGGAACTGAAGAATCAAACGGCTACTCAGAAGTTCTCCTGTTTAGATGCGGTGACTTCCGAGCTACACCATTGGACCATACAGCTGATCACCGGCCAAGATCGCGAACTTCCGCTCTCTGACCTCGGCATTGGTATTTTCTACATCTCAGATCTCAGGACCTTAGCGATCTCACTGACCTCTTCTTTGTGCAGGTACGGTGGGTGGTGAGGGTTCCAGGAAGTGGAAGAAAGAAAGAGAGATTTCCCGGAAAGTAAAAGAGATGAAGCGTTCGGCGCTACTTCAAACACCCGGCCATGAACCTGGGGAGATACAAGGGGACCCGCCTCAACCTTCGGGACCGCCGATCGTAGAAGCTGTCCGATCTCCTCCTCGACGAGAAGAGCCGCCTCCACCTCCTCCAGTTGCTCCAAGCACAGAAGGGGGTCGTTCTAGACCTCCTGCGAGGCCCCCTTCTCGTGGCGCTCAAGTCCGACGCTTCTCCGAGAACAACCGATCGTTCGGGAGAACCCCGATTTTGCCAAAGTCTTGGGGTCTTCCATCTGCCTTCGGGATGATCGGGACAGATTGTCTCCGGACAATCTTGACGACATCCTGACCCGATCTATGAGTTTGAATGTAGAGTGCCCGTGAACCAAAGACGTAGTCCGGGAAAAGGCTCACTGCCTGGGTAAGGAGGTCGAGAAGAAGAGTCAAGAAGTGGCATCCCTCCGATCCCAACTCTCATCCGCTCAGGATTACATATCTCAAATTGAGGGGCGTATGAAGTACTATGAGGATAAGCTGGTGGAACAGACTCATGTTCTGGCAGAAAGGGATCATGCTCTTAGAGAAGTCCAGCGCCCGGCCAACGGTCGCCAGTGTCGCTCACCTTGCTGAGGAGCTTAAGGCAAAAGAAGAAGAGATGGTGACAGGAATAGCCGGTGCTTATGTGAACGCTCACAAGGATCTGTTGGCCGAGCTCCAGAAGCGTTGCCCAGAGTAGGACTTCTCTTGGATGGCCGACCTGGCTCCCAGAGGCGAGGAGGAAAGCGAAGAGGAGGCCGAGGATGAGAGAGAAAATGAGCAAAATGTAGATTAGGCTGGGGGTGATCCCCCAGCCGAATGACTTGTATAAATTTTTGAAATGAAATGAAGTGGAATGCCCTTTTTTGTTCGATGAATAGTTATGATTGGAAAATTTCTAAATTATTAAACACTTGATTGTCTGAGTATGTTGAAATAACTGAAAATGATTATTAACCTAAGTGTGAGAGATCGGAAAACACAATGAGCATGAGATCTAGAACGGACTTGGTCAAAATCGGCTTAAACACTTAGGATCGGGGTCATCATTAAACCGGTATGGAATCTTTAATCATTCTTAAACTTTTGAAAGAGAGATCGGCAATAAAGCTGGTAAGAAGAGATCTATTGTCAGTTTATTTCGTTTGCCAACAGAGATCAGGAATATACTTGACTGGTCCGGAGATTCGACAATGGGTTTGAGAGATCGGTGAGCGATCCAATAGACTGGTAAGGCTTTGACTGATGTGAGGACTTAGCATTGATTCAATTCTTTGTGAGGAGAGATCATAAATGTGACCGTCTATCAAAGAGGGATCGGAAATGTGATTAGCTGTCAAAAGGAGACTTGGTACTGGGGGTCGGTTTCAAAGTTTTATTGATTTTGGGGATCGGCCAAAATATGGTGTCGACAAGGGTACAATTTCTCCTTTCAGATACACCATTCAGCTGTGGTGTTCCTAAAGGACTCAGCTGGGAAACAATGTCATGCTCTCTCAAGTATTCATCAAATTCAGTACTCTAATATTCACCTCTACAATCTGATCAAAGAGCTTTAATACTCTTTCCTGTTTGATTTTCTACTTCAGATTTAAATTCTTTGAACTTTTCAAAGGATTCATGTTTGTATTTCATCAAATACAAATACCCAAACCTTGATTTATCATCAGTAAAGGTAATAAAATAATGAAAATCGCCTCTAGCCATTTCCTTAAATGGACCACATACATTACTATGTATTAGCTCCAAAATTTTTGCAGCCCTTAGCCCTTGTCCAACAAAGGGTGATCTATTCATTTTGCCCTGAAGGCAAGATTCACAAGTTGGAGTAGGCTCAGAGCCCAATGAGGATAGAATCCCCATTTTTTTTAATTTTGCAATCCTATCTTCTGCAACATGACATAACCTTAAGTGCCAAATATATTTTGAACTTGAGTTGATTTTCACCGTGGCATTGCATTCATCCAGATCACTTGCATTCATTTTGTGTTTATCATTATTATCCAAATAATAAAGACCATCATTCATACAACCCAAACCAACATATTTATTTCCAAAATAAAAATTGCAAACATCATCTATGAACTGAAATTCATAACCATTTCTAGTCAAACTAGATATAAAAATGATGTTCTTAAAAGCATCAAGTACATATAAAATATTATCCAAACACAAAACATGTCCAAACATGTAAAATGATTTAGATCCTATGGCTAAAGCTTCAACCATTGAGCCATTGCCAATCCAGACTCTAACATCTTGAGAACGCAAGTTGCTACTATTTGCTAGTTCCTGCATATCATGAGAAATGTGAAAACTGGCACCAGTATCTAAAACCCAAGCTGTAGATGAACTATGAGTATCTTCAGAATCTAAATAACAAGATATGGACATACCATCTGAAGGTCTATCCTTCTTGTCCTTCAAAGAAGCAAGATACTCTGGCTAGTTCCTTTTCCAGTGCCCATCCTTCTAGCAGTGAAAACACTTTCCTTTGTCTCTATCAGGTTTAGTCTTCCCATTCTGTTTAGCTTATCTTCTTGGAAGGATTAGGAATCTGAGGTTTCTTTTTCTTATTGCCCTTCTTCTTGTTGGACTTTCCAGCAGAAAAAGATGCAATCAAAGCTACCTCTTTTCCTTTATTGCCCAGCATATTCTTTTGGGCAATAACCAACATGTTGAGTAAACCAGCCAAGGTGCATTTCTGCTTAGTCATATGGAAATTTGTCACAAAATTCCCAAATGACTCTAAAAGGGACTGAAGGATCAAATCCGTCTATAGTTGGAAATCCATATTGAAGTCAAGATGTTCCAGCTGCTCAATTAGCCGAATCATCTTATGGACATGATGCCCAAAATTCTGTTCCTCAAACATCCTCATGCGGAATAGCTGTCTAGATAACTCATACCTAGCATTCCTACTGTGCTCACCATGCAACTCTTGTAGGTGAAAGAGGATCTCACTCACACTCTGCATGTTTTCATGCTGCTTCTGTAACTCATTACTCATAGAAGCAAGCATGTAACACTTAGCTCTCATATCATGCTCCTTCCACTTGTCAAAAGTTTCATGTTCCTCTTGAGTGGCCTCTGGAGGTAAGGGACCAGGAACATTTGACTCTAGAACATATCCTATATATTCAAGGTTCAGGACAAGTTTCAAATTTCTTAGCCAATCGGAGAGATTAGGTCTTGTCAACCTATTGCGATCAAGTATGCTTGCAAGAATATTGGATGGTGGTGGTTGTTCTGTGCTCATTATTATTAGAAAATTAACTACAAAAAATAACCAGATTAATTAGTAAATTTATCATGTAATTAACCAAAATGATTATGGTCTTTTAATCAAATTAGTACTCCCACTAACTTAGCAAATTCTACACTTCCAATGTAGAAAAAGGAAATCCTAGTTGGATGGATTTCTAGTGGGTGATTGAATTCTTATAATTTTATTGATCGTCCTCAGGTACATCCATTATTGGAATTACAATAAACTATAAGTGAGCAACTCCTTGCCCATCACATCTCATGTGAGGTTCAATCCTTTACCTAGCCCCTAATGCTCAAAATCTCAAGTACATCCATTATTGACTTATCTTGCATTAGTTAAGTTGATCCCATTGAGCCAGTAATTATGCAAATAATTTTACTGTCCTCAGGTACATCCAATATTGGCCACCAAACCATTTACATATTTACAACATCTCATGCTTAACAATTATTCTTAAGAAAATCTCTTAAATTAATTGTATCTTATGCAACTATTAAAAAATTTCTTAAAATAATTGTCCCAATGGAGGGCCTATGTTATAATTACTTTAATTATAACATTTCCAGCTTAATCATTTGTTTGAAAGATTTTATGGTCATCCTAATTACTATTAAGGTCTCATTTTGCACATTATCCATTTAGCATGCATATATCATATAATTGCATACATTCCCATACATCTCATGCATTCATGGATAAACAATAAATATGGTATGATCATGGACTTTCTAAGGGATTCAATTCTGAGCCACCAAGAATTGAATCAGGGCATTCCTAGGTGCATTTCATTCATTCATTTTACAAGAGTTGTTGAAGTACATAATCAACACTTGATTTTGAATTCCTCCCACTGGTCCCAACAATGGTCTTGACCTCCTTGAACTTCTTGCAATCCAATATTACATAGTAATCCTTGGCATACCAAGGCGAATTTACAAGAACTTAAATAAATGAAATTACAACCCAAAAATTATTACAACCTTAATAATACATGCCCAAAATTAATTAAAATAAATAAATTAATTTACAATCCCAAAGAAATATAAAAGAAATAAATCCAATCATATTGGTCTTTTATAGTCCATGATCAGCCATCATGCATATCACTATTTAACAATTAAATAAAATATACATACTTAAATTAAATTGAATATCTCATATTCAACTTAAAAATCCAGATTTGAATATGATTCAAACAAATTTAAAAATTTAGATTTGAATCACTTTCAAACAAATTTAAAAATTTAGATTAGAATCACATTCAAACAACCTTAAAAATTCAGATTTGAATCACATTCAAATAATTTTTAAAAATCAGATTTGAATCACATTCAAACAATTTTCAAAAATTCAGATTTGAATATTATTCGAACAACTTTAAAAATTCAGATTTGTATATGATTCAAACAACTTTAAAAATTCAGATTTGAATATGATTCAAACAACTTTAAAAATTCAGATTTGAATCACATTCAAACAACTTTTAAAATTCAGATTTGAATCACATTTAAATAATTTTTAAAATTTTGATTTGAATCAAAATTTAATTGTGTGATTAAAACTATTAATTAAACACTTTAATTAGTCATACGATAGGTCTTAGATCATACAACAATTGCAGAATTTAAAACCAAACCTTGCACCACCCATGAAGGCCAAAGATGGCACACTAATGATGGTGTTCTTCACCCAAGCCGCCACCTTTCTTGTAACCAGCAATGGATCTATCATCTTGTGATTATTCCACATAATTAAATTGTCACACCTTACCACTCTGTAAGGCATAACATAATCCCGTAGAATACTTAATGAACTACCGAACTTCACCTACGGATAATTCATTAAGTACACTACAAGGGATTCTAAAACCATTTTCTTACATTTTGGAAGTGGTGAGCATTTTGGTAGGAATTAAAAACATTTAATTGAACTCTCAAAATTAGTAATAATTTTTATCCATTTTATTCTTCCTCAAATTTTATAAAAATTTTGGCAGAGTGCCGTCTGTATTTGGAGAAAACAGTTCTTCAAAAACCTGTAAAAACACTTCCAATAAATTTTTTCACAATTCCCAACCTCCAAATAATCTCAATTCAACAAAACTCAAGTCAATTCCACTTCAAAATAATTCCAAAATTTAGTCCAAGTTTGTCATCTCAAAACATTTCATCAATTCATTTAATAAAGCTAATTTACATTCACAAGTTTAATTTACAGATATTAAATACAAAAAATAATATTATTATAATTTATTATACAACTGCTCAACTTTACATTGATACATAAAATATTACAATATTTACATCAACTAACTACAAGGGTATAAATAAATACCCGTACAAAAAGGATTAGTGAAGTCCTCAATATCAGTAGCAGCTCACTCTACTGCTTTCTCCTTGCTCTTATCTGCGACAGCAAAATAAGCTATCGCTGAGTATAAAAATACTCAGTGGTGCACAATAAAAATTTAAAATACGATACATAAATCATTCATTGATAAAACATAATTTAAATGTTGCACAATTACATTTTACCAATTATCAAAACTCATTATAGCAAAATTTTTGGGTCAAATAATTTAATAAATATAGTGTTGCCAATTCATACACAACTTAAGCCATTACACAAAATTTCCGATCAATGCCATGTTGTACACCACGACAAAGCAATCTACAACCCCACTAATCGAAATCAATGAGGGAGGTGGCTAGCTAGCTAATGAGTACTCATCCGATCTACAACCTCAACTGGTAAACCAGAGAGGGAGGAAAAATAATCGATCTCAACCCCATAAATGGGTAAAGAATATGGTACTGTCATGCTAAGTGTGAGTCAAAAATCCATTTAAAACAATTTATTCAAATATTGCGTACAAAAATTAAATCAATTTCGAAAGTTACATTTTCATTGACAAAGTGGCAACATAAAAGTTCTTAAACTCATAATGTGTACTAAATCAATTTTTCAATGATAAAATGTTGAAAAAGGAAAAAGAACAAACTCAGAAACTAGTTATCTGTGCCTAATAACTAGTGATATGTAAAAACAGTTTCCAGATAAACACAAAATAAAGAGGGATAAAAAGGCTCCTGACTACTCTGCCAACAGGTTTCACCATGCATGTAGGTTTCAACCTTAAGATCACTCCATGATCCAGGAAAATCACACCACCAATACAACATTCAGAATAATTGGTGGCTGCTGTATGGAAATTCAAGCAAAAAATTATTGATGAGATGATACAAGAAAAATCCTTTTCTCAGTCATAGTGCAAGCCTTAAGAGGACGAAATAAACACCATGGAGCAAGCAAATCTACCGTTTCAGTTAACTTCCTAAAGATCAAAACCATGACAATGACCAATTAAAACAGAGATTAAAGATCTAAATCAATATTCAAAGCACAACTGGTTTGCATGTCAATACGGATAAAATAACAAGTTACTAAAAAGAGCTTCTAGAAGTGAAACATAAAGAAGCAATTTAAGAAGCCATCAAAACTAAAGGGAAAGGAAAGACTTGCAATAATCCAAAAAGACTCAGTCAACTCGATTATTAATCCACCACCTCTGCCATGGTACACCGTAAAAAATATATCATGAATCAAACTCTGCTTCATAAGAGAGCTGAATCAACGAAAAAATCATCAAGCTTCCTGTGAAGTACATGTCGTACATAAATTGAACATTAAAACACAGCTTCCCTCAATCAAGCTCAAAACCAAGATAACTACGGATACACCTCGGCCTTCAAGCATGTATGCTGCTTAATCCAAAGCCAAACACAACAGAACAACCATAAACAGCTCATCTTAACAATATAAGAAATTGAAACTATCTAAAAATAAGCCCCAGGTAATTAGATCTTCATAAAATAAATCGAAAACAAAAAGGAGACAATAAAAAAGAAGAAATATTTCTCATATACTAGCAATACCGATCAAACCAACAATTCTCTTCTATGCTCTTCTCCAATCTAACTAATCCCAAACACGGGTCTTGCACATATGAACCAAATCATATAAGAAATCAACTGAACAACGAATGAAACAAAACCGATATGACAGCTACAGCTAGCAGATCTTAACAAATAGTTAAAGAAGATCACAGAAGAAACTAAGCACAATAACGTTACCGAACACCACTCCTCACCATCCAACACCAATACCTAGAGGCCTCCAATACTTGTTTTAATTTCATTTTAATCATATTTCTAAGTTAATGCAATTATAAACACAATAATTAAAAAAAAAAATTGAAGTTTGAAGTACTAACCTTATGCAGAATTTTCTCTCCCTTCAAATCTCTTCCTTTCTTTTTCCTTTCTTCTTCAAGCTTCTTTTCTAGTTGAGATATCAAGTTTTCTTAAGGCTTAGGGTTAAACTTATGGGGAAAAACTAAGTTTTTCAAGCTTTAAAAGCATGTTAATGGTGGAACAATGGAGAAAGAGAGAGGTAGGGAGAGATGGACGTTTTTTAACTTTGAAGAAGAAGAATGAAGAAAGGAAGAGATTTGAAGGGAGAGAAAATTCTGCATAAGGTTAGTAATTCAAACTTCAATTTTTTTTGTTTAATTATTATGTTTATAGTTGCATTAACTTAGAAATATGATTAAAATGAAATGAAAACAAGTATTGGAGGCCTTTGGGTGTTGGTGTTGGATGGTGAGGAATGGTGTTCGGTAACGTTATTGTGCTTAGTTTCTTCTATGATCTTCTTTAACTATTTGTTAAGATCTGCTAGCTACAGGTGGTCATATCAGTTTCGTTTCATTCATTGTTCAGTTGATTTCTTATATGATTTGGTTCATATGTGCAAGACCCGTGTTTGGGATTCGTTAGATCGGAGAAGAGCATAGAAGAGAATTGTTGGTTAGATCGGTATTGCTAGTATCTGAGAAATATTTCTTCTTTTTTATTGACTCCTTTTCGTTTTCGATTTATTTTCTGAAGATCTAATTACCTAGGGCTTATTTTTAGCTGGTTTCGATTTCTTAAATTGTTAAGATGAGCTGTTTATGGTTGTTCTGTTGTGTTTGGCTTTGGATTAAGCAGCGTACACGCTTGAAGGCCGAGGTGTATCCGTAGTTATCTTGGTTATGAGCTTGATTGAGGGAAGCTGTGTTTTGATGTTCAATTTATGTACGACATGTACTTCATAGGAAGCTTGATGATTTTTTCGTCCATTTCAGCTCTCTTATGAAGCAGAGTTTGATTCATGATATATTTTTTACGCTGTACCATGGCAGAGGTGGTGGATTAATAATCGAGTTAATCGAGTCTTTTTAGATTATTGCAAGTCTTTCCTTTCCCTTCAGTTTTGGTGGCTTCTTAAATTGTTTCTTTATGTTTCACTTCCAGAAGCTCTTTTCAGTAACTTGTTATTTTATCCGTATTGACATGTAAACCAATAGTGCTTTGAATATTGATTTAGATCTTTAATCTCTGTTTTAATTGGTCGTTGTCATGGTTTTGATCTTTATGAAGTTAACTGAAACGGTAGATTTGCTTGCTCCATAGTGTTTCTTTCATCCTCTTAAGGCTTGAACTATGACTGAGAAAAGGATTTTTCTTGTATCATCTAGCCAATAATTTTTTACTTGAATTTCCATACAGCAGCCACAAATTATTCTGAATGTTGTATTGGTGGTGTGATTTTCCAGGATCATGGAGTGATCTTGAGGTTGAAACCTACATGCATGGTGGAACCTATTAGCAAAGTAGTCAGGAGCCTTTTTATCCCTCTTTATTTTGTGTTTTTCTGGAAACTGTTTTTACATATCACTAGTTATTAGGCACAGAGAACTAGTTCTGAGTTTGTTCTTTTGCCTTTTTCAGCATTTTATCCTTGAAAAATTGATTTAGTACGCATTATGAGTTTAAAAACTTTTGTGTTGCCACTTTGTGAATGAAAATGTAACTTTGAAAATTGATTTGATTTTTGTACGCAATATTTGAATAAATTGTTTTAAATATATTTTTTATTCACACTTAGCAAGACAGTACCATATTATTCCCCCATTTATGGGGTTGAGATCGTTTATTTTTCCTCCCTTTCTAGTTTACAAGTTAAGATTGTAGATCGGATGAGTACTCATTAGCTAGCTAGCCACCTCCCTCATTGATTTCAATTAGTGGGGTGTAGATTGCTTTGTCGTGGTGTACAATACGGCATTGATAAGAAATTTTGTGTCATGGCTTAAGTTGTGTATGAATTGGCAACACTGTGTTTATTAAATTATTTGACCCAAAAATTTTGCTATAATGAGTTTTGATAATTGGTGAAATGTAATTGTACAACATTTAAATTGTGTTTTGTCAATGAATGATTTATGTATTATATTTTAAATTTTTATTGTGCACCACTGAACATTTTTATACTCAGCGATAGCTTATTTTGCTATTGCAGATAAGAGCAAGGAGAAAGCAGCAGAGTGAGCTGCTACTGATATTGAGGACTTCACTGATCCTTTTTGTAAGGTATTTATTTATACTCATGTACTTAATTGATGTAAATATTGTAATATTTTATGTGTCAATGTAAAGTTGAGCAGTTGTATAATAAATTATAATAATATTATTTTTTTGTATTTAATATCTATAAATTAAACTTGTGAATGTAAATTAGCTTTATTAAATGAATTGATGAAATGTTTTGAGATGACAAACTTGGATTAAATTGTGGAATTATTTTGAAGTGGAATTGACTTCAGTTTTGTTGAATTGAGATTATTTGAAGGTTGGGAGTTGTGGAAGTGTTTTTATAGGTTTTTGAAGAACTGTTTTCTTCAAATACAGACAGCACTCTGCCGAAATTTTCATAAAATTTGAGGAAGAATAAAATGGAAAAATTTTTTTAGTAATTTTGAGACTTCAATTAAATGTTTTTAATTCCTACCAAAACGCTCACCACTTTCAAAATGTAAGAAAATGGTTTTAGAATCCCTTGCAGTGTACTTAATGAATTATCGGTAGGTGAAGTTCGATAGTTCATTAAGTATTCTACGGGATCATGTTATGCCTTACAGAGGGGTAATGTGTGACATGTTTTAGTGGTATCAGAGCAAAATCATAAAATTTATCACATTCACTCCACAACTTTAATTACTCAAAAACATTGAAGCCAAAAAAGAAAAGGAACACCGAGATCTTAATATCTCCCAGAATCTTAGTCCACAATTATAGAAATACCAAAGGACATCACAAACTCCTCGATCATTAATCTCTAAGCTGGCATGTAATGATCTCAACTCATGTACTGTCACACCCTACTCCTCGTAAGATGTAATATGCTCCCGTTGTAACACCCTCCCGGTAGCAACTCCGTACATTCTACTGTTCCGGTGACCGGTGTCGGTCCGGACAGCTAGAACGTCCGGAAAAATATTTAAACTAAAGTGAGGGACCATAATTAACTCAAATATTAATAAGAAACATTTAGTAAAAATTTTAGAAATAAAATACAACAAAGTTAAATGAGCCGGTGCCCAAGCGATGGGTAACCAAAGAGAAGTTGCGGTTCTCGCAACGAGGAGCCCTAGACCCGGGGGAAAAATTATAAAATAATTTTTGGGACTCCAGATAAGGGTCATTGAGATTCCTATGGCATTAGAATGCCAAGAAAATACCTAGAAAAAATTTTTCAATCGGTACAGACAATTTCGACCCGTTAAGCCAAACGGAGGGCTTTTTGGTCATTTCGCCTTCAGAGGTGATTTTTGGCCGACTTGTCCAATTGAGTAAATAATTAATATGACATAAAATATGAAGAAACATTACTAAAAATTAAATTGAAATTGAGTAGTGATGAAAAGAAAAGAAAAATGAGAAAAAAGGGTTTATTATGACATAAGGTGATGTCATTAAAAGCCACCACCAATCACTATTGAACAACCAATTAATTAACCAATAAAAGAGACCAAAAATAGACCAAAGGAATTAAAAATGCAGCAGCCATCTCCTTCCCCAAAACCAGCCAAAACGTAGAGAGAGAGAAGAGAGGGTTTCCACCATAGCCATTCTTTGCAAGCTTTCATTCTCATGCTTCCTCACCATATTTCCTCAAGACCCCAACACTAAAATGAATCCTTGGACCTAGAGGAAGTGTTTGGCAACCAAGAGAGTACAAGAAAAGTGAAGTTTGAGCTTGGGAAAAATCTGCCTATTCAAGGTTAGTGCCTATTTACACTTAAATCTCTTTTAATTCATGTTAAAGACTTAAAGTGAGTAAGGTTTTGTGAATTAAATGAATGGAATCTATGTATATGGACCCTATGAATTTTCGGCAGCCCTAGGAAGGAATGAGTTTGATTGTATTAATGGACTTAGAGTGAATTGGAGATTATGTTTAAAGTGTATACATATATATATATACAAGAATGAAAGAGTTAACTAAAGAAATTGTGAAAACCATGACTTTGAGCTAGGGTTTAGGAGTGAAAATTTGACTTTGCTTATGAAATTGTTAAAGAACATTCTAATAGTCAATTAGTGACCATTTGAGGGAAGTTGACCATAATTAGGAGTGAATTATTGCATGGCAAAGTGGAATGGGCAGGCTGCCCCATGAGTGCTGAGGTGATCAAATTTCAGTCCACTTGGACTGCCATATCTTGAGCTGTGTTGGTCCAATTGGTGTTTGGCCAATTGGACATGAAATTAGGCTTGTAATGGCACATTTTTTCTGAAGAAAATATGCCCAAAAGACCAAAGCAAGAGGACCAAAAGTTGGCCCCATTCCGGATACCCTGCAACCAGCACCTGCAGAAATGACCAAATAAACAGTAACTGTTCATTTGGCCATAACTCACTGTAGATATGGTCAATTGACCTGAAATATTTACAGCAACAAGATAGGATATAGACAAACAACTTTCATGAAGAAAATCACCCCAAATTATGCCATTAACCCATTCAAATTATTGGGCAAAGTTGAGTTATCAAACCTGCAACTCTGCAGATTTTCATTTGAGCAGTAATGTTTGGAGGACTATAACTCTCTCTAGAAAACTTGGATTTAGGCGATTCTTGAACCAATGGAAACCTAAGGCATGGTAGAACATTTCATATGAAGAAAGTTAGACCAAATTATGAACTTAACTTGATCAAACTAGTAACCAAAGTTGGACAAAAATCTGCCAAAACCCAAAATTGCAGCATGAAAAGTATACGTGAACAGTAAACTTATTTTGGCCATAACTTGAGCTACAAAACTCCAAATGGAGTGATTCAAAAAAGGAAATTCAACTAGACAAAATAAGGAACAACTTTCACGTTTACCATTTCCTCAAATTCCCACTGTAACAGTGCTTAATGGAATAGTAAAGTTAAGCTTCAAAAACTGAAAATTGTGTTTCCCTTGGTTTAAGCCTAGAAATGGTAATGGTGATCACTTCCAACAAGTTTTAAATGAAAAATGTGGTATGTTTGAAGTGCCAAAGCCAATGTACCTACTTTCTATGCAAAAGTCAACTAATGAAGTGAATAGTGACACCAAAACTTGAAATTCAAAAATGTGAAACTTAAAAATGCAAAATGCCCTAGTAGGCCTAATGTGATTGGTTTGGATAGTTTGACATGCCAATAGGGTATTGTTTTAGCACTACTGCGAAAGGCTTTATGCCTGTGTTCATGGCTTTATGCCCGTATTCATGGCTTTTATGCCCGTATTCATGGCTTTTATGCCCGATTATGTGACATCATGGCTTTTTAGCCATACTGACTGCATACATGGTTGACGTTCTACGTCCCATGGTATGATGACCGAGGCACGCGGTGTCGGTGCCAACGACCCGTTATCGATCCGATCATCGGTATAGGTTACTTGGGCATGGAAAAGTATAACTGTGATTGAACTGATTATTAAAGAAAATACGAAAATTAAGTATTAGGAACGATTACAAAAATAAAAAGAAGCTCAAGATCATGAAGAAAATAATTAACAAAATGCATGAAGAAGTTAATATCATAAAACATGATTAGCCCTCGACTAAACAATAAGTTAGTAATTATTCATCTCTTGTGAACACAATAGCAAGGAAATTATTATTTTTATTTGCATATTATATTTTCTTGTATTATTGGCACCACTAAGCTTTATGCTTAGCGCGTCGCTTTTGCAACGCTGTAGTGCGAAAGATTTGGACAGAGGGCCCAGTAGACCATAGATTCGGTAAGGCAGTTCACAGTTCTGCATAGTGTCCGTGTCACCTCACCATCCACGGTGCATTGGTATGACACTAGGTCCCATTTTGTATTTTGAGGTTTTTATAAATTTTGTAATTAAACTCTTATTTTATCATGTGTATTTGAAACAAATGTAATATAATTTTGTATTAATGTAAGCACTTGTAAATTGTGATTATAAATCACATGTGAGAATTTATTTATGATTTGAGTCTAATGATGATGTGAAATGAATGAATGACAAATAGAGGAATTGTTAAGAAAATTGTGTTTGTGAAAGGAAAAGTTAATACATAACTGTGACTTGTACATGATTATCACATGAGATGAATGATTGAGAAATGAATGGTGAAAAATGTTGAGATTTTGATATTGAAGTTTGAGAGTGATGAGATGATTGAATATGATCATAGGAAGTGTTTTTCACAGGTTCCGAAGAACTGTTTTCTCTATTTTTACCCGGTACTCTACCGGATTTTCTATAAAATTCTTGGAACCTCAAATAAATTATAATTTCGATAAATGGCTTAAATAAATTATATTTCACAAATTATATTCAAAAGCATGATATAAATTAATTAAGATAAAATAGAGTGCTTGACACACTGAGTGGCATAACTTGCTCGGCTACACTGTAGTCGGGTAAGGGGTGTCACATTTAGTGGTATCAGAGCACGGTTTAGGAGTTTCTGGGCCTAGATTGAGTCCATACCATGCATTGCATTTGTAAGAGTCGAGGTGACACTAATGCAGATCTGTTTGTCTTTCTTATTTTGAATAGGATATGGACCCTTCATCTCGAAGCGATCGAGGAGGAAGTGGAGAGTCATGCTCCACTGCAGCGGTGAGGCGGGGGTAGGGGAGAACCTACTTCGCCAGCTCAAGCAGAGCCTGCTCAGCCTCCACAGGCCATGTTCCAGCAAATGGCCGATTTCTTCAGACAAATGGCAGGGGTAATGCCAGCACCACCACCACCACCAGCTCCACAACAGAAATCACACCTGGAAAGACTAAGAAAGTTTGGAGCTGTGGACTTCTATGGCAAGAGAGAAGATGACTCTGTTGGCGAGGTGGTTGAACAGGCAGGCAGAGTTCTAAGACAACTCCACTGCACTCCAGAGCAAAACCTGGAAGCTGCCATATCTTTGTTGCAAGATGATGCCTACAAATAGTGGGACACAGTGTCCAGTGAAGTGCAGCCAGAAGCTGTAACTTGGGACTTCTTTCTCTCCGAATTCAAGAAGAAATATGTGGGTACTGTATACCTAGAAGAGAGAAGAAGAGAGTTTATTAACTTTGGCGAGAGGCAGTGTCGGTGGCGAATATGAGAAGGAATTTGTTCGATTAAGCCGCTATGGAAGGGAGATAGTCCCTAATGAAGCCGAGAGGTGCAAGAGATTTGAAGAGGGATTGAACGACAATATAAAGCTCATGATCACTGCCTTGGGAATCACTGTAACACCCTCCCGGTAGCAACTCCGTACATTCAACTGTTCCGGTGACCGGTGTCGGTCCGGACAGCTAGAACGTCCGGAAAAATATTTAAACTAAAGTCAGGAACCATAATTAACTCAAATATTAATAAGAAAAATTTAGTAAAAATTTTGGAAATAAAATACAACCAAGTCAAATGAGCCGGTGCCCAAGCGATGGGTAATCAGAGGGAAGTTGCGGTTCTCGCAACGAGGAGCCCTAGACCCAGGGGAAAAATTATAAAATAATTTTTGGGACTCCAGAGAAGGGTTATTGAGGTTCCCATGGCATTAGAATGCCAAGAAAATATTTAGGAAAATTTTTCAATCGGTACAGCCAATTTTGACCCGTTAAGCCAAACGGAGGGCATTTTGGTCATTTCGCCTTCAGAGGTGATTTTTGGCCGACTTGTCCAGTTAAGTAAATAATTAATATGGCATAAAATATGAAGAAACATTACTAAAAATTAAATTGAAATTGAGTAGTGATGAAAAGAAAAGAAAAATCCATAAAAATGCCAAATGTGACATCATTATGATGTCATTTGAAAGTCTCCACCAATTATAATTAAACAACCATATTATTAACTAATAAAAGAGACTAAATGAAGACCAAATTAACCAAAAATACAGCAGCCACCTCCTTCAAACCAGCCAAAACGTAGAGAGAGAGAAGATAGGGTTTCCACCATAGCCATTCTTTGCAAGCTTTCATTCTCATGCTTCCTCACCATATTTCCTCAAGACCCCAACACTAAAATGAATCCTTGGACCTAGAGGAAGTGTTTGGCAGCCAAGAGAGTACAAGAAAAGTGAAGATTAAACTTGGGGAAAAAGTGCCACTTAAAGGTTAGTGCATTAGATACCTAAAACTCTTTATTTTCATGATTAGTAACTTGAATTGAGTAAGAATTTGTAACTGAAATGAACAATAATTATGTGTATACATACCATAAATTTTGGCTGCCCTATTGAAGAAATAGAAATGAGTGTTTTGTTGGACTTAGAGTGGATTAGAAATGATGTTTAAGGTACATATACACAAGTATAATGAATTGGTATGCTACCTAAGGTAATATGGGTGAAACTTGAACTTGGGCTAGGGTTTGTGAGTGAAAAATTTGATTTGGCTTATGAAATGGTTAAAGAACATTCTAATGGTCAATTAGTGACCATTTGAGGTATGTTGACCATAATTTGAGGTGCATTAAAGTGTTACAAATTGAAATGGTAGGCTGCCTTGTGAGTGCAGCAGGGTGGCTAGAATTGCAGTCCACTTGGACTGCCATATCTTTGGCTGTGTTGGTCCAATTGGTGTTTGGCCAATTGGACATGAAACTAGGCTTACAATGGCACATTTTTTCTGAAGAAACCATGCCCAAAAGACCAAAGAAAGAGGACCAAAAGTTGGCCCCAATCCGGATACCCTGCAACAGCACCTGCAGAAATGACCAAATAATAATTGTTCATTTGGCCATAACTCACTGTAGATTTGGTCAATTGACCTGAAATTTTTACAGCAACAAGTTAAGACATAGACAAACAATTTTCATGAAGGAACCTACCCCAAATTATGGCCGGAACCTATTTAAATATGCAGTCACAGTCACTGTTCATGTTACTATAGATATGGTCAATTCTGCAGATTGGCAATCCGGCCAGCTGTGGTTTTTGGACCATATCTAGAGCTACAAAACTCCAAATGGAGTGATTCAAAAAAGGGAATTCAACTAGACAAAATAAGGAACAACTTTCATGTTTGCCATTTCTTCAAATTTCCACTGTAACAGTTCCTAATGGAATAGTAAAGTTATGGTACAAAATCTGAAAAATCTGCTCCTTTGGTTTAATGCTTAGAAATGGTATTAACGCTTAATGCCAACAAGTTTTAAATACAAAATGTGGTATGTTGGGAGTGCCAAAGTCAATGTACATATTTTCTATCCAAAAGTCAACATTTTTGTTGACCAATGAGATGAATAGTAACACCAAAACATGAAATTCACAAATTGAAGAATTTAAAAGTTTCAAATGCCCTAGTATACCTAACAAGATTGGTTCGGATAGTTTGGCATGCCAATAGGGTTCAGTTAGTAGTACTGCACATGGCAATATGCCATTATGTGATTTTATGGCTTTTAGCCATTCTGACCTTGCATTGAGACTTGGCCTTGTGCCTGATATTATTTACAGCTTGTTAGCTATTACATTTGCACTGCGGAGATGCATATGTGACCGATGGTGTGACGGCCCGAGGTACTAGGTACCTAGTGCCAGTTTACCCGTTTATCCAGTCCAGTCGTCTAGTGTAGGTTACTTGGGCAACCAAATGAATGAAGGTGAACAAAGTTAATGAAATGATGGATATACCAATACCAAACAAACAAATCATACACATTCTATACATATTTACTTTCAGCTATTTTCTTTTGTTGTATTATTGCACCACTAAGCATTATTGCTTAGCGCGTTGCTTTTACCACGCGTAGGTACTGGAGATACAGATCGTGAGCCCAGTAGACCGCAGACTGGGTGAGTACATCCTGCTGACTCACACGATGTCCGTGTCACCTCACTACCTGCAGTGCATTGGTAGGGCACTAGGTGTCATTTTGTCATTTTGTAACTAAATTTTTATTTTCTCATATGTATTTGGATCTATGTAATGCATTTTGATGTTCATGTAAATAATGAAAGTTATGGTCATGAATGCAAAATTTGAGCATTTATTTGTTGTTTGTATATGAGTATTCTGAGAAATGGATGTTTGAGAAATGAAAAGGTTGTTGAGACCTGAAATTGAAAAATTGTTGAGATTTTGGATATTGGAGTTTGGGAATGATTGAATGTGAATATTGGAAGTGTTTTTTTTCAGGTTCCGAAGAACTGTTTTCTCCATTTTTAGCCGGTGCTCTGCAGGATTTTCTTTAAAATTTTCGGAACCTCAAATAAATAATACTTTTGATAAATGGCTAAAATAAATTATATTTCACAAATCATATTCAAAAGCATGATATAAATTAATTAAGGTATATTAGAGTGTGCCGGTACACCGTGTGGCATTACTTATTCGGGAATACTGTACACGGGTAAGGGGTGTCACATTTAGTGGTATCAGAGCACGGTTTAGGCATTTTTGGGCCTAGATTGAGTCCATACCATGCATTGCATTTGTAAGAGTCGAGGTGACTCTAATGCAGATCTGTTTGTCTTTCTTATTTTGAATAGGATATGGGCCCTTCATCTCAGAGAGCAGTCGAGGAGGAAGTGGAGAGTCATGCTCCACTGCGGAAATGAGGCGGGGTAGGGAGAGAACGCTCCGCCCGACTCAAGCGAGCACCTGCTCAGCCTCCACAGGCCATGTTTCAGCAAATGGCCGATTTCTTTAGACCAATGGCCGAGGTAATGCCAGCACCACCACCACCACCAGCTCCACAGCAGAAATCACACCTGGAAAGGCTAAGAAAGTTTGGGGCAGTGGATTTCTATGGCAAGAGAGAAGATGATTACATTGCGGTAGAATTGGTTGAATGCAGTGCAGAGAGTTCTAAAACAACTCCACTGCACCCCAGAGCAAAATTTAGAGGCTGCCATATCTCTGTTGCAAGATGATGCCTATGAGTGGTGGGACACTGTGTCCAGTGAAGTGCAGCCAAAAGCTGTAACTTGGGACTTCTTTCTCTCCGAATTCAAGAAGAAATATGTGGGTACTGTATACCTGGAAGAGAGAAGAAGAGAGTTCATTAACCTGAGGCAGAGACAGCTATCAGTGGCCGAGTATGAGAAGGAATTTGTCCGATTAAGCCGCTACGGAAGGGAGATAGTCCCTAATGAAGTTGAAAGGTGTAAGAGATTTGAAGAGGGACTAAATGATAACATCAAGATCTAGCTCACTGCCTTGGGAATCACAGAATTTAGCAAGTTAGTGGAAGCTGCAATAAGGGTTGAAAAAGTGAGAATCGATGGCAGACCGGAAGGGATAGGCGAGAAGAGGGTCCCAGGTCAGTCTAGTTTAGCTCCTGCATCTGGGAAGAGGTTCAAAGGTCCACCTGCACAGAGTTCGGGTCAGCCACAAGGTCAGGGTCAGTATCAGGGGCCCAGGCCACAATTCACCCCTAGGAGAGGTCAGTCCACACCATTAGTGGGTAGCTCTCCAGGGATGGGGTTCAGGGGACCAGCCCCAACATCTTCTGCATGTCCACACTGCCTGAAATGGCATAAGGGGGAATGTTGGAGTAATGGCAGTGCTCGCTTAAGATGTGGGTCGACAGAGCATCGGTGAGGAACCGCCCGCATGAGAACTACTACTTGCTCCAACACAAGTAGCAGACTTGCTCCTGCACCACAAAGGGTAGGAAATCGGCAAATCGGCCTTGATGGGACCATCACGAGGCTGCATCGAGCGGCAGAGAGGCGGATAACGGACCACTGCCGAGAAATTATGCCCTTAGAGCTCGGGAGGAGCAAGATGCCGGGCGTCATCGAGTACGTTCTCCCTCTACAATACACCTGTGCATGCATTGGTGGATCCAGGATCCACTCATTCATACATCTGCATCAACCTACTCGTAGAAAGGGGGATACTAGTAGGGGAGAGTGACCAAGACATTCTGGTCACTAATCCATTGGGCCATAGTGTAGTGGTGAACAAAGTATACAAGGGTTGCCCGTTAAGGATTCAGGGATATGAATTCTTGGCAGACCTGATTGAGTTGCCCTTCCACGAGTTTGACGTGATTTTGGGAATGGACTGGTTGTCACGTCATCAGGCAATGGTTGATTGTAAATTGAAGAGAATTTCTCTGAAAACTTCTGAGGGTAATGAGATCACTGTTGTGGGTGAAAGGACAGATTTCCTGTCCAATGTTATCTCAGCCACAGTTGCAAGAAGAATGATGAGAAAAGGCTGTGAAGCCTACCTAGCACATGTGGTGGATACTAGGCAGGCTAAGCCAAACCTGAGTAATATACCCATAGTGAGAGACTTCTCAGAGGTATTTCCTGAAGAATTGCCTGGTTTGCCACCAGAAAGGGAAGTCGAATTTGCTATTGAGACACTGCAGGGTACAGCACCCATTTCCATTGCTCCTTATAGGATGGCACCCACTGAATTGAGGGAGTTGAAAACTCAGTTGCAAGAATTGCTTGATAAGGGGTTCATATGCCCCAGTGTGTCACCATGGGGAGCTCCAGTGCTGTTTGTGAAAAAGAAGGATGGGACTTTGAGGCTATGCATCGATTACCGGCAGTTGAATAAAGTGACTGTGAAGAACAAATATCCGTTGCCTATAATTAATGATCTTTTTGATCAGTTGAAGGGAGCAGGAGTATTTTCTAAGATTGATCTCAGATCAGGGTATCATCAGTTGAGGGTGAAGGATGTAGATGTGCCAAAGACTGCATTCAGGACCCGATATGGGCATTATGAGTTTCTAGTGATGCCCTTTGGCCTAACAAATGCACCAACAGCATTCATGGACCTTATGAACTGTATCTTCCATCCATACCTAGATCGGTTCGTAGTGGTCTTTATTAATGATATTTTGGTGTATTCCAAGACCAGTGAAGAACATGATGAGCATTTGAGGATTGTTCTGCAAACCCTGAGGGAAAAGAAGCTGTATGCTAAGTTGTCCAAGCGTGACTTTTGGTTGAATGAGATTGCATTCCTTGGACACATAGTGTCAGTTGATGGGATTAGGGTGGATCCCAAGAAAATAGAAGCGGTGATGGAATGGAAGCCTCCCAGAAATACAACTGAGGTCAGAAGCTTCTTGGGGTTAGCTGGGTATTACAGAAGATTTGTGAAAGGATTTTCCTTAATATCTGCTCCAATGACCAAGTTGTTACACAAGAATGTTAGATTTGACTGGAATGACAAGTGTCAGACCAGTTTTGAGAAGTTGAAGGCTATGTTGACAGAGGCACCAGTGTTAACACAGCCAGTGTCAGGAAAGGACTTTGTGGTCTACAGTGATGCCTCTCATAATGGGTTAAGGTGTGTATTGATGCAAGAGGGGAAGGTGGTCGCTTATGCTTCCAGGCAGCTAAGGCCACATGAACAGAATTACCCTACCCATGATCTAGAGCTTGCAGCAATTATCTTCGCACTGAAGATATGGAGGCATTACTTGTATGGTGAAAAGTGCTACATTTACACAGACCACAAGAGTCTGAAATACTTGTCAACTCAGAGGGAGCTCAACCTTAGACAGAGGCGATGGATTGAGTTCCTGAAGGATTATGATTGTGTGATTGACTACCATCCTGGGAAGGCAAATGTAGTTGCTGATGCTTTGAGCAGAAAGTCCATCACAGCTTTGAGATCATTGAATGCCTGTCTATCTTTGATTCGAGATGGAGCTATTTTGGCTGAGTTGCAAGTGAGGCCAAACCTGTTACAGCAGATTTTAGATGGGCAAAAAGTAGATGAAAAGTTACTGGCTATTATGAGCAAAATCCCAGAGGGAAAAGCAACTGACCATGAGGTGAAAGCAGATGGGTGTCTGTCTTACAAAGGAAGACTATGTGTACCAGATAATGGGGAATTGAAGGCCAGTATTCTAAAAGAGGCACACACCAGTGTATATGCTATGCACCCAGGAAGTACAAAGATGTAACATGATCTGAAGCTTCAGTATTGGTTGCTTGGTATGAAGAAGGACATAGCTGACTATGTGACTAAATGCTTGACATGTCAGCAAGTCAAGGCAGAACATCAAGTTCCATCAGGATTGCTACAGCCTATACGCATACCTGAATGGAAATGGGATCGGGTCACCATGGATTTTGTAAGTGGTCTACCTCTCACCCAGAAGAAACATGATGCAGCATGGGTGATAGTTGATAGATTGACAAAGTCAGCACACTTTCTGCCAGTTAGGACTGACTACTCACTAGAGAGGTTAGCAGAATTGTATATCAGTGAGATAGTTAGACTGCATGGAATTCCACTTTCCATCATATCTGATCGAGACCCAAGGTTTACATCGAGATTCTGGAAGAAGTTGCATGAGTCCTTGGGTACACAACTCCATTTCAGCACAGCTTTCCATCCTCAGACGGATGGGCAATCAGAAAGAGTAATCCAGGTAAACAATTGAAACCAATGAAATTGATACAAATATTGAATTAAAATGATAACAATAATGTGTAATATATGTCAGGTCCTTGAGGATATGCTGAGGAGTTGTGTCATTGAGCTTGAAGGAAGTTGGGATAGATACCTCCCACTGGCAGAATTTGCATACAACAATAGCTACCAAGCTAGTATCCAAATGGCCCCGTATGAAGCACTGTATGGGAGAAAATGTAGAACTCAGTGTCTTTGGACTGAATTGGGCGAAGACAAACTGGTAGGGCCAGACTTGGTGAAACAGACTGAGGAGAAAGTGAAACTAATCAAAGCCAATCTGAAGGTTGCCTCAGACAGACATAAATCTTATGCCGACCTGAAGAGAAAAGAAATAGAATATGCGGTTGGCGACAAAGTGTTCCTCAAGGTGTCACCGTGGAAGAAAGTATTGAGGTTTGGAAGGAAAGGTAAGTTAAGCTCTAGGTTCATTGGCCCATATGAAGTCATTGAACGTGTGGGTCCAGTGGCCTATAGGCTAGCTTTACCTCCAGAGCTGGACAAGATCCACAATGTGTTTAACGTATCCATGCTCAGAAGATACCGCTCAGATCCTTCACATGTCATCTCCAGGGAAGAAATTGAAATACAACCGGATTTGATGTATGAAGAAGAACCTCTACGGATCCTGGCTCGGGAAGTGAAAGAGTTGAGGAACAAACAGATTCCACTAGTGAAAGTGCTTTGGAGGCACCACAACAACGAGGAGACAACTTGGGAAAGTGAAGGGACGATGAGGCAACAGTTCCCTCAACTGTTTGCATCAGGTAAATTTCGAGGACGAAATTTAAATTAGAGGGGAAGAGTTGTAACACCCTCCCGGTAGCAACTCCGTACATTCTACTGTTCCGGTGACCGGTGTCGGTCCGGACAGCTAGAACGTCCGGAAAAATATTTAAACTAAAGTCAGGAACCATAATTAACTCAAATATTAATAAGAAAAATTTAGTAAAAATTTTAGAAATAAAATACAACCAAGTCAAATGAGCCGGTGCCCAAGCGATGGGTAATCAGAGGGAAGTTGCGGTTCTCGCAACGAGGAGCCCTAGACCCGGGGGAAAAATTATAAAATAATTTTTGGGACTCCAGAGAAGGGTTATTGAGGTTCCCATGGCATTAGAATGCCAAGAAAATATTTAGGAAAATTTTTCAATCGGTACAGCCAATTTTGACCCGTTAAGCCAAACGGAGGGCATTTTGGTCATTTCGCCTTCAGAGGTGATTTTTGGCCTACTTGTCCAGTTAAGTAAATAATTAATATGACATAAAATATGAAGAAACATTACTAAAAATTAAATTGAAATTGAGTAGTGATGAAAAGAAAAGAAAAATCCATAAAAATGCCAAATATGACATCATTATGATGTCATTTGAAAGTCTCCACCAATTATAATTAAACAACCATATTATTAACTAATAAAAGAGACTAAATGAAGACCAAATTAACCAAAAATACAGCAGCCACCTCCTTCAAACCAGCCAAAACGTAGAGAGAGAGAGAAGATAGGGTTTCCACCATAGCCATTCTTTGCAAGCTTTCATTCTCATGCTTCCTCACCATATTTCCTCAAGACCCCAACACTAAAATGAATCCTTGGACCTAGAGGAAGTGTTTGGCAGCCAAGAGAGTACAAGAAAAGTGAAGATTAAACTTGGGAAAAAAGTGCCACTTAAAGGTTAGTGCATTAGATACCTAAAACTCTTTATTTTCATGATTAGTAACTTGAATTGAGTAAGAATTTGTAACTAAAATGAATAATAATTATGTGTATACATATCATAAATTTCAGCTGCCCTTTTGAAGAAATAGAAATGAGTGTTTTTTTGGACTTAGAGTGGATTAGAAATGATGTTTAAGGTACATATACACAAGTATAATGAATTGGTATGCTAACTAAGGTAATATGGGTGAAACTTGAACTTGGGCTAGGGTTTGGGAGTGAAAAATTTGATTTGGCTTATGAAATGGTTAAAGAACATTCTAATGGTCAATTAGTGACCATTTGAGGTATGTTGACCATAATTTGAGGTGCATTAAAGTGTTACAAACTGAAATGGTAGGCTGCCTTGTGAGTGCAGCGGGGTGGCTGGAATTACAGTCCACTTGGACTGCCATATCTTTGGCTGTGTTGGTCCAATTGGTGTTTGGCCAATTGGACATGAAACGAGGCTTACAATGGCACATTTTTTCTGAAGAAACCATGCCCAAAAGACCAAAGCAAGAGGACCAAAAGTTGGCCCCAATCCGGATACCTTGCAACAGCACCTGCAGAAATGACCAAATGAACAGTAACTGTTTATTTAGCCATAACTCACTGTAGATTTGGTCAATTGACCTGAAATTTTTACAGCAACAATTTAAGACATAGACAAACAATTTTCATGAAGGAACATACCCCAAATTATGGCCAGAACCTATTCAAATATGCAGTCACAGTCACTGTTCATGTTACTGTAGATATGGTCAATTCTGCAGATTGGCAATCCGGCCAGCTGTGGTTTTTGGACCATATCTGGAGCTACAAAACTCCAAATGGAGTGATTCAAAAAAGGAAATTCAACTAGACAAAATAAGGAACAACTTTCATGTTTGCCATTTCTTCAAATTTCCACTATAACAGTTCCTAATGGAATAGTAAAGTTATGGTACAAAATCTGAAAAATCTGCTCCTTTGGTTTAATGCTTAGAAATGGTATTAACGCTTAATGCCAACAAGTTTTAAATACAAAATGTGGTATGTTGGGAGTGCCAAAGTCAATGTACATATTTTCTATCCAAAAGTCAACATTTTTGTTGACCAATGAGGTGAATAGTAACACCAAAACATGAAATTCACAAATTGAAGAATTTAAAAGTTTCAAATGCCCTAGTATACCTAACAAGATTGGTTTGGATAGTTTGGCATGCCAATAGGGTTCGATTAGCGATCGCACATGGCAATATTCCATTCTGTGATTTATTGCTTTTAGCCATTCGACCTTGCATTGAGACTTGGCCTTGTGCACGATATTATTCTGACTTGTTAGTCGTTACATTTGCCTGGGAGATGCATATGTGACCGATGGTGTGGCCGAGGTACTAGGTACCTAGTGCGGTTACCCGTTTATCGATCCGATGCGTCTAGTGTAGGTTACTTGGGCAACCAAATGAATGAAGGTGAACAAAGTTAATGAAATGATGGATATACCAATACCAAACAAACAAATCATACACATTCTATACATATTTACTTTCAGCTATTTTTTTTTGTTGTATTATTGCACCACCAAGCATTATTGCTTAGCGCGTTGCTTTTGCCACGCGTAGGTACTGGAGATACAGATCGTGAGCCCAGTAGACCGCAGACTGGGTGAGTTCATCCTGCAGCTGTGCACAGTATCCGTGTCACCTCACTACCTGCAGTGCATTGGTAGGGCACTAGGTGTCATTTTGTCATTTTGTAACTAAATTTTTATTTTCTCATATGTATTTGGATCTATGTAATGCATTTTGATGTTCATGTAAATAATGAAAGTTATGGTCATGAATGCAAAATTTGAGCATTTATTTGTTGTTTGTATATGAGTATTCTGAGAAATGGATGTTTGAGAAATGAAAAGGTTGTTGAGACCTGAAATTGAAAAATTGTTGAGATTTTGGATATTGGAGTTTGGGAATGATTGAATGTGAATATTGGAAGTGTTTTTTTTCAGGTTCCGAAGAACTGTTTTCTCCATTTTTAGCTGGTGCTCTGCCGGATTTTCTTTAAAATTTTCGGAACCTCAAATAAATAATACTTTTGATAAATGGCTAAAATAAATTATATTTCACAAATCATATTCAAAAGCATGATATAAATTAATTAAGGTATATTAGAGTGTGCCGGTACACCGTGTGGCATTACTTATTCGGGAATACTGTACACGGGTAAGGGGTGTCACAATCACTGATTTCACCAAGCTAGTGGAAGCTGCATTAAAAGTGGAGAAAGTGAGAATAAATGAACAAAATAGGAAAGATAGGCAGCGTATGAGGGAATTTGGACCAGGACAGTCAAGTATACCAACTGATAGTAAGAAGTTTAAGGGTTCTAGTTTGCAAGATCAGACACAGGGCCACAGAGGCCAGATTGGAATCTCTATAGCTAGTTCCCCGGGCACAATAACAAGGGGATTAACCCCAGTGCCTGAATGTATGCATTGTGGTAGAAGACACAGAGGGGAGTGTCGACTGTTAACTGGAGAGTGTTTCAAGTGTGGGGCTACGGATCATTTCATAAGAGATTGCCCTCAGAGGAGTTGTTCAATAGCTCCGGTACAAGTTGATAGACCTTCCCCTATAGTTCAAAGGGGTAAAAGATCGGGTAGAGCAGAAACGGCTGACATTACACAGAAGATTGTTTCTGAGACAGTTGAAAAGCCCGAAGTCAGGGTGGCACCACAAGTATATGCTATGGAAGCTCAGGAAGAGCCAAACCCAGACACTGATGAGGCGATACAAGGAAGGGAAGAAACAAGAAGGTAGCAACTCTCCGATTACTTAAGTCAGGTAAATTTCGAGGACGAAATTTAAATTAGAGGGGAAGAGTTGTAACACCCTCCCGGTAGCAACTCCGTACATTCTACTGTTTGGAGGACTATAACTCTCTCTAGAAAACTTGGATTTAGGCGATTCTTGAACCGATGGAAACCTAAGGCATGGTAGAACATTTCATATGAAGAAAGTTAGACCAAATTATGAACTTAACTTGATCAAACTACTGACCAAAGTTGGACCAAAATCTGCCAAAACCCAAAATTGCAGTATGAGCGATTACACGTGAACGATAAACTTATTTTGGCCATAACTTGAGCTACAAAACTCCAAATGGAGTGATTCAAAAAAGGAAATTCAACTAGACAAAATAAGGAACAACTTTCATGTTTACCATTTCCTCAAATTCCCACTGTAACAGTGCTTAATGGAATAGTAAATTAAGCTTCAAAAACTGAAAATTTTGTTTCCCTTGGTTTAAGCCTAGAAATGGTAATGGTGATCACTTCCAACAAGTTTTAAATGAAAAATGTGGTATGTTTGAAGTGCCAAAGCCAATGTACCTACTTTCTATGCAAAAGTCAACTTTTTATTTGACTAATGAAGTGAATAGTGACACCAAAACTTGAAATTAAAAAATGTGAAACTTAAAAATGCAAAATGCCCTAGTAGGCCTAATGTGATTGGTTTAGATAGTTTGGCATGCCAATAGGGTATTGTTTTAGCAGTACTGCGAAAGGTTTTATGCCTGTGTTCATGGCTTTATGCCCGTATTCATGGCTTTTATGCCCGTATTCATGGCTTTTATGCCCGATTATGTGACATCATGGCTTTTTAGCCATACTGACTGCATACATGGTTGACGTTCTGCGTCCCATGGTATGACGGCCCGAGGCACCGCGGTGTCAATGCCGATGACGATTATCGATCCGATCGTCCAAGTATAGGTTACTTGGGCATGGAAAAGTATAACTGTGATTGAACTGATTATTAAAGAAAATACGAAAATTAAGTATCAGGAACGATTACAAAAATACAAAGAAGCTCAAGATCATGAAGAAAATAATTAACGAAATGCATGAAGAAGTTAATATCATAAAACATGATTAGCCCTCGACTAAACAATAAGTTAGTAATTATTCATCTCTTGTAAACACAATAGCAAGGAAATTATTATTTTTATTTGCATATTATATTTTCTTGTATTATTGGCACCACTAAGCTTTATGCTTAGCGTGTCGCTTTTGCAACGCGTAGGTACTGAAGATTTGGACAGAGGGCCCAGTAGACCACAGATTTGGTAAGGCAGTTCACAGTTCTGCATAGTGTCCATGTCACCTCACCATCCACAGTGCATTGGTATGACACTAGGTCCCATTTTGTATTTTGAGGTTTTTGTAAATTTTGTAATTAAACTCTTATTTTATCATGTGTATTTGAAACAAATGTAATATAATTTTGTATTAATGTAAGCACTTGTAAATTGTGATTATAAATCACATGTGAGAATTTATTTATGATTTGAGTCTAATGATGATGTGAAATGAATGAATGACAAATAGAGGAATTGTTAAGAAATTTGTGTTTGTGAAAGGAAAAGTGAATACCTAACTGTGACTTGTACATGATTATCACATGAGATGAATGATTGAGAAATGAATGGTGAAAAATGTTGAGATTTTGATATTGAAGTTTGAGAGTGATGAGATGATTGAATATGATCATAGGAAGTGTTTTTCACAGGTTCCGAAGAACTATTTTCTCTATTTTTAGCCGGTACTCTATCGGATTTTCTATAAAATTCTCGGAACCTCAAATAAATTATAATTTCGATAAATGGCTTAAATAAATTATATTTCACAAATTATATTCAAAAGCATGATATAAATTAATTAAGATAAAATAGAGTGCTCGACACACTAAGTGGCATAACTTGCTCGGCTACACTGTAGTCGGGTAAGGGGTGTCACACCCGTAGCACACTTAATGAATTACCGTACTTCGCCTACTGGTAACCCATTAAATACACTACAAGAGATTTTAAAACAATTTTTGTTCATTTTCAAATTGGTGGGTAAAATTTTCTCAGATATTAAAAACCTTTATTTAAAGTCCAAACATAAATCAAATCTTTAGATATTTAAAAATCTCTGCAATTTTTACAAAAATTTCGGCAGAGTGCCGTCTGTATTTTAAGAAAACAGTTCTTCAAAACCTGAAAATAAAGACACTATCAATATTTTTCTCAACAACTTCTTCAAATTTCACAATCAATCTCAATCAATTTCTCAAGTCTCAAAATTCAAACCATCCTCAGTTCACAAATCAACACAAGCAATTCAATACACAGTTTAATTTAAATCAAACATTGAAATATCTCATTAAGATAACAAAATGAATATTTACATTTATGGGAGTATTAAAAATTTAGTAGTGCAAACTTCATAAATACATAAAATCTAAAGATAATATTACAATCATTTGTATTTGATTACAATCTAAATATATATATATTACAAAAGAGTTAGTACAACTGCTCAAAGGAAATTTCATACATATAATTATAGAATTAAACCAAAAGCTAATGTACAATGGTATACCTATGATATACCCGACGATAATCTCACCGTGTCCTTCAGTAACTTCGCTCAGCTGCTCTATATATTTTCTTTCACCTGCGACAGCATACAAAGCTATCGCTGAGTGGTGAACTCAGTGGTGCACAAACTAATAATTTAAAACTTAATACAAATTATTCTTTACAATTCGTAATGAATAAAAATTTAAAATTTCTAAATTCTTCAAAATCCATGACATTCAAAAATCATTATTTTCGTTCATGCAAATTATTCATTTGAATAACATTTTGATCAATTAATAATTATTTATTTACATTTCTTTTAAATTCTGAAACAATACAAAAATATTTTAAATCACTAACAAATTATTTATTTCAATCACAATTTATCAAATTATGCATAATTTAAAGGGCGTTGCCAACAATTCACACAGTTGATCCCATGACCCAAAATTCAAATAGATGCCGTATTGTACACCACGACATTTCACATTCTCCCAATAACCGAGGCAAAAAGGGAAAAACAAAGACTAGCTAGTATATATGAGTACTCATTCAAATTCTTCTTCCCCAACTGGCAAGCCAGAGAGGAAGTAACTCGCCCCATCTAGTGGAGGAGATATCTCACCAGACAAGCTAATGAGAATTGACAACAAATTTGGCCATGTCAACTATGGTTTCAAATCATATTCAAAATAATTTCTATTTACAAAGTGTTTACAAATCAACATATTTAATCATCATAAATTCATGCTCAAGGTTGGCAACACATCAAACTTAAAATTTACAATCCTCAAAACAATGCAATAAATCCTTAAATGCATAAGAAAATTTATATTCAAATTATACAATTTCATTCAATAAGTTAAAATTCTCAACACAACAAAAATCATAAATCATACCATAAATCAAATCAATTTGGAATTGAAGAATAACAAAAGAGTTAGTTGTGCACAAACCTTAAGCGAGTCGCCTCTTGGCCTTGACTCGATTCCTCGGGTTCTTTCTCGGTGTTCTTTTCTGCTGAAACACACAATTTTATAGTGTTTCAGTACCATAACTTAGCATAAATCCAAAAATAAATTTAACTTCACTTTTACCTAGCTCTAACGTGTTGAACTTGACGTTCTTTAAATTTTTGTGTTTTGGGTTACTATTCACTACACTATTCAAGTCAAATTATTGACTTTCTAAGGCTTAATAGGTATGGGAATTACAACCTCACCCACATACCACATTTTGGTCACTAAATTTGTTGGTTTTGGTTGTTTTCTCAAATTCTAAGTCTTTTAGGCAAATTTTAAAATTTTCAGTTTTGGTGTCCTAAGTTGCACTGTTCCATTGGTCACTTTACTGTTAGAATTTGGAAAAACTTTCTTCATAGAAAATGTTCCTTATTGTCTTAAGTTTATTCTTCTTTTTGAATCACTCCAATTGGAGTTTTGTAGCTCAAGTTATAGCCATTTGAACCATGGCTGCCAGATTGGACTTAACCCAGAATTCTGGGCAAATTTTGGTTCTGGCAGTTTTAGGTCACCAACTTTCTAACTTATTAAATTGTTGCATTTAACCACATCTAAGCATACCAATCTCATTAGCACATCCATACAAGCTTGCCTACCATATTAAATTCAATCAAAACTCAAACATATGCATAGTAACCTTAGCTGGCCAAAATTCAGTTTGGTCCCTCAACAATGTTTTTATTTCATTTTAAGTTTATTTACAAGTTCAATAAGTTAAAAATGTAAGAATCAAACTAAAATTGTCAAGTTTGCTTACTAACCTTTCTTAGAACTTCAAATCCTCCAAATCTCTATCTTTTGTTCTTCTTTCCTCTTTCAATCTTCTTCTTAGGTTGAGATAACAAGCTCTAATGAGATATTTATGGAAGCTATTAAGGTTTAGTGAAGAAATTTAAGCTTGAGTGTAAGGTTTAATGGAAGACAACCATGGTGAGGGAGAGAGAGAGTGAGGGCGGCACATATGAGGAAGATGAAGACTTTTGTTTTTTTTTTTCTTTTCTTTTCCTTTCTTTTTTATGTCTTAGGAAGACCAAAATATCTAATTAATTGAATTTATGAATTATACTATTTATGGCATCATGCATGATGTCATGCATGATGTGACCTCTCTTCACTTTTTCATTTTCTCTTATTTTTTTTATTTTTCTATTAGTTTTTTAATTTAATTCTCGATTCCGAAATTTTTTTTTCTCCGATTTTATTTAACAGTTGGGTCAGGAGTCAGCTCTCGGGGTCAATTGACCAAATTGCCCCTCACCGGTTCGACCCGGTTTGTAAATAATTTAATATTTCTTCCGGCTCCCTGACCTAATTATTTGACTGGCTTAACAATTCTTTTTCGTGATTTTCTCTTTTCCACTGTATTCATAATGGTCGTAAGGACAGTAGCGTCACATTTTACAGTTCGAAATTTGAGTTTAAAACGACTTCGCCATCCTTTCCGAGAAGGTCACTCATCGCTGTGACTCTCAACTCGTTTAACTTCTTATGTTTTGTTTTTCTTATTTATACTTAACTAATTGACAATTACTAATTATTTGTGTTTACGGCTTATCTAGTTGTCTTAGATGTGACTCTAATCTCCTTAATTATCTGGTCCGACACCGGTCACCGGAATAGTGAAATATACCAGGCTATGCAAATAGGGGTGTTACAATTCTCCCCCCCATAAAATAATTTCGTCCTCGAAATTCTACCTAGTATCACTGTAACACCCTCCCGGTAACTACTCCGTACATTTTACTGTTCCGGTGACCGGTGTCGGTCCGGACAGCTAGAACGTCCGGAAAAATATTTAAACTAAAGTCAGGAACCATAATTAACTCAAATATTAATAAGAAAAATTTAGGAAAAATTTTAGAAATAAAATACAAAAAAGTTAAACGAGCCGGTGCCCAAGCGATGGGTAATCAGAGGGAAGTTGCGGTTCTCGCAACGAGGAGCCCTAGACCCGGGGGAAAAAATTATAAAATAATTTTTGGGACTCCAGAGAAGGGTCATTGAGGTTCCCATGGCATTAGAATGCCAAGAAAATACCTAGAAAAATTTTTCAATCGGACAGACAATTTTGACCCGTTAAGCCAAACGGAGGGCATTTTGGTCATTTCGCATTCAGAGGTGAATTTTGGCCGACTTGTCCAGTTGAGTAAATAATTAATATGACATAAAATATTAATAAACATTACTAGAAATTAAATTGAAAATGAGTAGTGGAGAAAAGAGATGAAAATGGGAAAAAGACTTATTTATGACATCATTGTGATGTCATTTAAAATTTTCCACCAATCACACTTAAGCAACTAATTGACTAACAAATAAAAGAGACTAAAAGAAGACCAAAATAACAAAAATTGCAGCAGCCATCTCCCTCCCCAAAAGCCAGCCGAAACATGCCCTAGACCCCTCCATTGATTTTTTTTCAATCAAGCTTAATTGCTCCCTTTGTTACACCACTAAACCCTAACCCCTTTCATTAAACCTTGACCATATCACTTGGGGAAGCTTTTGGCAGCCAAGAAGAAGAAGGAAAGTGAAGTTTTGAGCTTGGGAAAAATCTCCCTACAAGAGGTTAGTGCATATATGTAGTTAAAACTCATTAATTTCATGATTGAGGCTTGTAATGGATGAGAAATTGTGAAATAAATGAAACAAATTCATGTGTATGTCCACCATAGATTTCAGCAGCCCTAATACAGGAATGGTTTTGATTGTTTTAATGGACTTAAAGTGAGCTAGAAATGGTGTTTAAGGTATGAATATGCATGGATGTTGAACTAGTGTGCTAATTGAGGTTTATGGGTAAATTGAGTTGGACATTAGGGTTTTGAGAAGTGAAACTTTGACTTGGCTTATGAAACTGTTAAAGAACACTCTAATGGTCAATTAGTGACCATTTGAGGTATGTTGACCATAAATTGGACTGAAAAATGGCTTGGCAAAGAGAATGACTATGCTGCCTAAAGACAGCAGCAATGGACTGAAATTTCAGTCCAATTACACAGCCATAACTTTGGCTGTGTTGATCCAATTGGTGTTTGGCCAATTGGACATGAAACTAGGCTTATAATGGCACATTTTTTCTGAAGAAACCATGCCCAAAAGACCAAAGCAAGAGGACCAAAACTTGGCCCCAATCCGGGTACCCTGCAATTGATTCTGCAGAATTGACCAAATGAACAGTAACTGTTCATTTGGCCATAACTCACTGTAGATATGGTCAATTGACCTGAAATTTTTACAGCAACAAGTTAAGATATAGAAAAACAACTTTCATGAAGAAACCTACCCCAAATTATGGCCAGAACCTATTCAAATATGCAGTCACAGTCACTGTTCATATTACTGTAGATATGGTAATTTCTGCAGAATGGAAATCCGGCCAGCTATGATTTTTGGACCATATCTGGAGCTACAAAACTCCAAATGGAGTGATTCGAAACAGGAAATTCAACTAGACAAAATAAGGAACAACTTTTATGTTTACCATTTCTTCAAATTTCCACTGTAACAATTCCTAATGGAACAGTAAAGTTATGGTACAAAATCTGAAAAATCTGCTCCTTTGGTTTAATGCTTAGAAATGGTATTAACGCTTAATGCCAACAAGTTTTAAATACAAAATGTGGTATGTTGGGAGTGCCAAAGTCAATGTACATATTTTCTATCCAAAAGTCAACGTTTTTGTTGACCAATGAGGTGAATAGTAACACCAAAACATGAAATTCACAAATTGAAGAATTTAAAAGTTTCAAATGCCCTAGTATACCTAACAAGATTGGTTTGGATAGTTTGGCATGCCAATAGGGTTCGATTAGCGATCGCACATGGCAATATGCCGTTACGTGATTTTATGGCTTTTAGCCATTCGACCTTGTATTGAGCTTTGGCCTTGTGCACGATATATTCTGACTTGTTAGTACATTGTTGCCTGCCGGAGATGCATATGTGACCGATGGTGTGACGGCCCGAGGTACTCGATACCCAGTGCCAGTTTACCCGTTTATCCAGTCCAGTCGTCTAGTGTAGGTTACTCGGGGCAACCAAATGAATAAAAGTGGACAAAGTAAATGATATACAAATACCAAACAAATATAACATGTACATTCACTACATATTTATTTTCTTGCTATTTCCTTTATTTTATTATTGCACCACTAAGCATTATTGCTTAGCGCGTTGCTTTTGCCACGTGTAGGTTCTGGAGATACAGATCGTGAGCCCAGTAGACCGCAGACTGGGTGAATCCATCCTGCAGTTCTGCACAGTGTCCGTGTCACCTCAACTTCTGCATTGCATTGGTAGGACACTAGGTGTCATTTTGGCATTCTGTAATAAATTTTGATTTTCTCATATGTAATTAAACTTGTGTAATGTATATTAATGTTCATGTAAATTATGAAAATTTTATTTGTGAATGGAAAAGTAAATGTTTATTTGTGATTTATACTTGATTATCACATGTGATGGATGTTTGAGAAATGAAAAGGTTGTTGAGAACTGAAATTGAGAAATATTGTTGAGATTTTGGATATTGGAGTTTGAAATGATGGAATACAAATATTGGAAGTGTTTTTAACAGGTTCCGAAGAACTGTTTTCTCCATTTTTAGCCGGTACTCCGCCGGATTTTCTTTAAAATTTTCGGAACCTCAAATAAATAATATTTTCGATAAATGGCTTAAATAAAGTATGTTTCATAAATTATATTCAAAGGCATGATATAAATTAATTAAGGTATATTAGAGTGTGCCGGTACACCGTGTGGCATTACTTACTCAGGTATATTGTACACGGGTAAGGGGTGTCACAATCACTCTCTGAACAGTTGTGGGTGCTGTCTCCTCATGTCCTATTCACGCTCCTAGGTAGCTTCCTTACCTGAATAATGGTTCCTTAGCACTTTAACTAATACTATTTACTCACCGATTGCTCACCTCGTGTGCCAAGTTTCTTATGAGCTTCTGTCATAAGTTAGATTCAAATTCATTTCAATTTTAGAGGTAAGCAAATCTGTGTGCTAGTGGATCCACGCTTTCTAGGTCCTCGTATGATCCTATGGGTGAAAACATAGTTTTACTCTTTTCTTATCAAATCTCTTAATTATTTGATGCAACCTTCAATTTAGTTTAGAATATTTTAGTTTTTTCTTGCTGTTGTTTTAGCAATTATTTTCCTTTGTAGTTTTTTTTTTTTAATGACCTTATTGGTCATATATGAACTGTTTATCTCTTTCTTGGCCATAGGTCCTTAACCATTATCTTACCATCTCTATTTATGACCAAGGCCTATGTGCCATTTTGCACTATCTTGTTTGCTTTTGTTTAACTTATTTCCTTCTTGATAAAATAGTTTGGGATATCGTTATGCATCTTAAGTAGGTTGTTTGCCCTGGTGGCAATTCTTCATCTAGTGTTTTTCTCATTTCTTAATGTTCTATTTATTTCTTTCTTTCATTTCACAACTTAACTTTAATTATTTTATTTCTTAATCTAATCTTCTTCCTTAACTTGACTGTCGAGTCGTAATTTAGCATCTCTTATTGTCCCTAATTAATCCACTATACTTCAATATTACTTTAATTTGGTCCTTTGACCATTCTTGTCAATACTTTAACTAATATTCATAACGTTTCTTTATTACATTTGCACCAACTATTCTTATTTTTACTTCCACAACTCTTTTATCTATCAATATTCTATAGCTTATTTTTCGCTGATTTGCGATCATTACCCTCTTTTTTTTTCAACCATAAACAATTCTTTAATCTTAAGATGAGAGTCTACTAGACTCTCCTGTTTCTCATGCTATTCAAAAGTTTTGCCTGAATTTTAATCTAATCCTTATGATCTGCACAATAAAATTGGGCTCTTCTTAAAGAATACCTAGCCAACTAGTTCCTACCGAATTACTGTTATTAGTAGAATATCTTTTCTTAACTATTTTATAAGTTATAATTGTCATCCATAGCATCCTGTCTCTTCTAGGGGAACAAAATTATATTTTGTGTCTTACTGCTACACAAATGGAATACTATTCCTTACTAAACTTTGAGCAAAAGATCCATTGCAATATCAAAACAACTATAAACCCCATATCGAAGACTGGATGACTTAGTCCTATAGGTGTTATTTTTAAATTTTGACCATACTAAAATCTCTAGTCCCATAACAATTCTTGATGTACTATAATTCATGCTAGGGTAACGGAGTCTTTAACTCTCATTACCTTGTAACCATGATCTTTTGATATTCTAATTATAGAGTTTTAAATCCCAAATTAGAATTTTCAAACTCAGTTCTAGTAATAAAACTTTATTTTGGTATATTTGTACCAGAGCGAAAGTCATTTATAACTATTCTTATCCTTATGTACTATTGGGTAGTACATAGCTCTACACAATAAATCCCAAGTCAGTACTGTAATCTGCAGCTTATAGCCCAAACATCAAGAATATTGCATAGTTACTATGATACATCCCAATAGATCAAACTTCCCTATGTTTTATTTCTTTCAAATCATCTAATATCTTAAACTTATTTTGATTACGGTACTTACTGACATCTATCAACAGTAATACCTTTATTTCCATCTAGGGCATATATATTGCTATAACTTACTTTTTGGTCCTCTTGCCTTACCTAATTAGGCTTACTAATAAACTTTATAATTTATCGTAGTCTAGGAGATGTCTCTCACTAGAAACTTTTCCAAAATTAGTTCCATTCACGCTTATTATCGTAATTCTTATCCTAAAAGACTAATCACTAACACATCAAAATTTATCTCCACGCAAGGGAATAGCAGTAGAACATATAATTTTACATTAGCATATAAATAAGTAGAGTCGGAATCAAATAGTACATAATTATTCCTTTCATAAGTTAAGAACATACCGGCACTACATTTGAAGTCTCTACTTCTTCCGCTCGATGCATGGTGTTCCCTTTTTCTAATGTATTCCTCTGCTCGGGTTGGTCCATTGTGTGAGGATTACCCGAAGTATTGTCTCTACTTTTGCCTCTGCCTCTGCTGACTATTAATGAACCTCTAAAATCAGAACCTTGGACTGATTCCTTTGGTGTAGTATATGACATAAATCGACGTGCGCTAGTACAGTTTCGGGCGAAATGTCCAATTCCACCACAATTGAAGCAGGCTCCAGTGACCCTATGCCATATACCCCCGTGTAATTTTCCATAAACGTCACAGATATGGATAGGGTAGGAACTTCTGGTTCTTTGACGAATGGTTTTTGATTGCTTCCACCATGAAGATCCGCCTCTGTCATACTTAGGAGCTCGAGGTCTCTCAAAATCTTTTCTCTTTCCCAAATTACTACTTGAACTTTGACCGATGGGTTTCCCACTTTTCTCTTTTTCATGCTGCTCTTGAGGGGGTTGGGTTTGTACTTCGGCCTGGGCTGACAGATTATCAGCCATTGCTAAAAGAACATGGCCATCTGCTGGGCCATTTATGCAGTAATTTGTATAAGAGGGACTGGTGTAGTTGGACCTCCAACACTCAGTGGAACTGGGGCCTCTCCTTGTACGTTAGCTGTATCAGACTGCTCTACCATTTTATCCCCTTTGTCTATATCTATTCACAGGATTTTTTTTTTCTGTACAACCAACACAAGGAGATTTCTCCCCGTTAGTTCATATTTATGATGTAAATGTACAATATGTATGAAAATTTGAGTAGTTGTACCTATCGAAAAATATTTCAAATTCACAGTTTAAAATTTATTTTAAAACCTTTGCTCTGATACCACTAAAACATGTCACACCCTACTCCTCGTAAGATGTAACATGCTTCCGTAGCACACCTAATGAATTACCGTACTTCGCCTACCGATAACCCATTAAATATACTACAAGGGATTTTGAAACAATTTTCGTTCATTTTTAAATTGGTGGGTAAAATTTTCTCAGATATTAAAAACCTTTATTTAAAGTCCAAACATAAATCAAATTTTTAGATATTTAAAAATCTCTGCAACTTTTTACAAAAATTTCGACAGATTGCCGTCTGTATTTTAAGAAAATAGTTCTTCAAAACCTGAAAATAAAGACACTCCCAATATTTTTCTCAACAACTTCTTCAAATTTCACAATCAATCTCAACCAATTTCTCAAGACTCAAAATTCAAACCATCCTTAGTTCACAAATCAACACAAGCAATTCAATACACAGTTTATTTTAAATCAAACATTGAAATATCTCATTAAGATTACAAAATGAATATTTACATTCATGGGAGTATTAAAAATTTAGTAGTGCAAACTTCATAAATACATAAAATCTCAAGATAATATTACAATAATTTGTATTTGATTACAATCTAAATATATATATTACAAAAGAGTTGGTACAACTGCTCAAAGGAAATTTCATACATATAATTATAGAATTACACCAAAAGCTAATGTACAATAGTATACCTATGATATACCCGAGGATAATCTCACCGTGTCCTTCAGTAACCTCGCTCAGCTACTCTATATATTTTCTTTCACCTGCGACAGCATACAAAGCTATCACTGAGTGGTGAACTTAGTGGTGCACAAACTAATAATTTAAAACTTAATACAAATTATTCTTAACAATTCATAATGAATAAAAATTTAAAATTTCTAAATTCTTCAAAAACCATGACATTCAAAAATTATTATTTTCGTTCATGCAAATTATTCATTTGAATAACATTTTGATCAATTAATAACTATTTATTTACATTTCTTTTAAATTCCAAAACAATACAAAAATATTTTAAATCACTAACAAATTATTTATTTCAATCACAATTTATCAAATTATGCATAATTTAAAGGGCGTTGCCAACAATTCGTACAGTTGATCCCATGACCCAAAATTCAAATAGATGTGGTGTTGTACACCACGACATTTCACATTCTCCCAATAACTGAGGCAAAAAGGGAGAAACAAAGACTAGCTAGTATATATGAGTACTCATTCAAATTTTTCCCCAACTGGCAAGCCAGAGAGGAAGTAACTTGCCCTATCTAGTGGAGGAGATATCTCACTAGACAAGCTAATGAGAATTCACAACAAATTTTGCCATGTCAACTATGGTTTCAAATCATATTCAAAACAATTTCTATTTACAAAGTGTTTACAAATCAACATATGTAATCATCATAAATTCATGTTCAAGGTTGGCAACAAATTAAACTTAAAATTTACAATCCTCAAAACAATGTAATAAATCCTTAAATGCATAAGAAAATTTATACTCAAATTATACAATTTCATTCAATAAGTTAAAATTCTCAACACAACAAAAATCATAAATCATACCATAAATTTATTTCAAATCAATTTGGAATTGAAAAATAAGGAAAGAGTTAGTTGTGCACAAACCTTAAGCGAGTCACCTCTTAGCCTTGACTCGATTCCTCGGGTTCTTTCCCGGTATTCTTTTCCACTGAAACACACAATTTCATAGTGTTTCAATATCATAACTTAGCATAAATCCAAAAATAAATTTAACTTCACTTTTACCTAGCTCTAATGTGTTAAACTCGACGTTCTTTAAAATTTTGTGTTTTGGGTTACGATTCACTACACTATTTAAGTCAAATTGTTGACTTTCTAAGGCTTAATAGGTATGGGAATTCCAACTTAACCCACATACCACATTTTGGTCACTAAATTTGTTGGTTTTGGTTGTTTTCTCAAATTCTAAGTCTTTTAGGCAAATTTGCAAATTTTTAGTTTTGGTGTCCTAAGTTGCACTATTCCATTGGTCACTTTACTATTAGAATTTGGCAAAACTTTCTTGATAGAAAATGTTCCTTATTGTCTTAAGTTTATTCTCCTTTTCAAATCACTCCAATTGGAGTTTTGTAGCTCAAGTTATAGCCATTTGAACCATGTCTGCCAGATTGGACTTAACCCAGAATTTTGGGCAAATTTTGCTTTTGGCAGTTTTAGGTCACCAACTTTGGGTGGCCAAATGACTTGGTTAATGGCAAAATTTGGGTTTGTATTCTTCATAAAAGTTTTAGGTCCATACCTCAACTGTCCACTGGTAAAATTTCAGGTCATTTGGACTTGCCTAGCTCAAGTTATGGCCAAATGAACAAATACTGTTCAATTGGTCAGTTTATACAGGACAGACTGAGATTTTCCGAGTTTGGTCAATTTGTTCACTAGGTTTTGGTCACTTTTTGGACATGGTTCCTAAATGAAAATTGTGTCATTTAGTGTCTATTTTCATTCCCAATTGGTCTCATACAAATTAGACTTATAAATTTTCATTTTTGGTCCCTCAAAAGGACCTTGGCAGCATGACCACATTGAATCCGAATTTGGTTTCAACTCCAACACTTTCAACACACTTCATTTGGTCACCATTGACCATTTCCCACTTCAAATTAGGTCCAAGACATCTTTTACCAATTTTTCGTATTTTTGTCCCTAACCCTAAGTGTCCCAAAACCCTAACTTATTAAATTGTTGCATTTAACCACATCTAAGCATACCAATCTCTTTAGCACATCCATTCAAGCTTGCCTACCATATTAAATTCAATCAAAACTCAAACATATGCATAGTAACCCTAGCTGGCCGAAATTCAGTTTGGTCCCTCAACAATGTTTTTATTTCATTTTAAGTTTATTTACAAGTTCAATAAGTTAAAAATGTAAGAATCAAATTAAAATTGTCAAGTTTGCTTACTAACCTTTCTTAGAACTTCAAATCCTCCAAATCTCTATCTTTTGTTCTTCTTTCCTCTTTCAATCTTCTTCTTAGGTTGAGATAACAAGCTCTAATGAGGTTTTTATGGAAGCTATTAAGGTTTAGTGAAGAAATTTAAGCTTGAGTGCAAGGTTTAATGGAAGACAACCATGGTGAGGGAGAGAGAGAGTGAGGGCGGCACATATGAGGAAGATGAAGACTTTTGTTTATTTTTTTTTCTTTTCTTTTCCTTTCTTTTTTATGTCTTAGGAAGACCAAAATATCTAATTAATTAAATTTATTAATTACACTATTTATGACATCATGCATGATGTCATGCATGATGTGACCTCTCTTCACTTTTTCATTTTCTCTTCTTTTTTTTTTATTTTTCTATTAGTTCTTTAATTTATTTCCCGATTCCAAAATTTTCTTTTCTCCGATTTTATTTGATAGTTGGGTCAGGAGTCAACTCTCGAGGTCAATTGATCAAATTGCCCCTCGCCGGTTCGACCTGATTTGTAAATAATTCTATATTTCTCTCGGCTCCCTAACCTAATTATTTGACTAGCTTAACAATTTTTTTTCGTGATTTTCTCTTTTCCACTATGTTCGTAATGGTCGTAAGGACCGTAGCGTCACATTTTACGATTCGAATTTGAGTTTAAAATGACTTCACAGTCCTTCCCAAGAAGGTCACCCATCGTTGTGACTCTAGGCTCGTTTAACTTCTTATGTTCTGTTTTTCTTATTTATACTTAACTAATTGACAATTACTAATTATTTGTATTTACGGCTTATCTAGTTGTCTTAGATGTGGTTCTAATCTCCTTAATTATCCAGACCGACACCGGTCACCGGAATAGTGAAATATACCAGGCTATGCAAATAGGGGTGTCACATGTACCATAGACCAAAGAGAAACCCGTAGACTTGCCATAGTCTTGCGACTTAAGGTGTCAGCCACCACATTAGCTTTCCCTGGCTGATAGTCTATCAGACAATCATAGTCTTTTATCAACTCTAACCATCTCCTCTATCTCAAATTTAACTCTTTCTGGGTGCCTAAATACTTCAAACTCTTATGATCTGTATAGATGTAGCACTTTTCCCCATACAAATAATGTCTCCAGATCTTAAGAGCGAACACAATGGCTGCAAGCTCTAAGTCATTTGTCGGATAATTCCTCTCATGCGGTTTTAGCTGGAGTGATGCATAGGCAGTGACATTCCAATCTTGCATCAGCACACAACCTAGCCCATTGTGAGAAGCATCGCTGTAAATTGTATATTCTTTACCCGGTGTGGGTAAAGTCAGGACTAGAGCCTCAGTCAGACATCTCTTCAATTCATCAAAACTTTGCTGGCATTTATCCATCCACTAAAATTTCACATCTTTCCTAAGTAGCTTGGTCAATGGAGATGCCAACATGGATAATCCTTTCACAAATCGACGGTAGTATCCAGCTAAACCCAGAAAACTGTGAATCTCTATGATATTTCTGGGTGGCTTCCAATTAAGGACAGCTTCTATCTTGCTAGGATCCACCTTAATACCCTCTACCGATACTACATGCCCCAAGATAATGTCATAATCTCTGAAGGGCATTTCAATCAAATTAGATAGAAAAGTGTGTCCTTGGATCACCAAAGGACAGTCCCTATATAGTCTATTTACCCTGACCTCTTGACCACATTCTTGAAACAATAGGTCATTGGAAGAACATGAACACTCCATAGTCGAGCTGTTATCACATCTTGTTGTCTTACACTAAATAAGGTAGAAGGGGGAAAAAAAAAAACTAACACAAAAAATAAAGAAGGATCTTTTTTTCACAAAATTTTTCTTAAACAAGGATAAGACCCTGAAAAACACACAGATTAAATTCATATTCAGTTTCTCGTTCTTTTTAACACTTGCATATATTTTTAATTATAATATTTATGGCATCATGCATGATGTCATGCATGATGCCATCTCTTTTCACTTTTTCATTTTTTTTTATTTAATTATTTTTCCATTAATTCATTAATTTAATTCCCAATTCCTAATTTTTTTTTTCTCTGATTTTATTTGACAGTTAGGTTAAGAGTCAGCTCTCTGGGTCAATTGACCAAATTGCCCCTCGCCGGTTCGACCCGGTTTGTAAATAATTTAATATTTCTTCCGGCTCCCTGACCTAATTATTTGATTGACTTAACAATTCTTTTTTGTGATTTTCTCTTTTCCACTGTGTTCGTAATGGTCCTAAGGACTGCAGCGTCACATTTTACGGTTCAAATTTTGAGTATAAATTGACTTCGCAACCCTTCCTGAGAAGGTCACCCATCGCTATGACTCTCGGTTCGTTTAACTTATTATGTTCTGTTTTTCTTATTTATACTTAACTAATTGGCAATTACTAATTATTTGTGTTCAGGACTTATCTAGTTGTCTTAAGTGTGGTTCTAATCCTCTTAATTATCCAAACCAACACCGGTCACTGGAATAGTGAAATATACAAGGTTATGCAAATAGGGGTGTTACATAAATCATATAATCAACAATCTAAATGGCAAATATAGTGGCTCTGATACCAATTGAAGGAGTGAAAGCATGAAAAAGACAAGTTTATACCATTGAATTAAAAATTTTTTACCTAGGGTCACATGCATTATGCAAGATTTATTTTTATCTATTTGATTTCAATGATAAACAACATATTAAAACTCTTTTAATATGTGTTTTTGGATTTGTATTTGCCATTTAAGATTTTAAAATTAATCAGATTAATTTTAGAACCCTAGATTAAATCAAGAACAAATACACTAACCTCTTGATGCACTGCAGCGTATTTGTGCCTTTGGGATGCGTCTTTAGGACACCAGATGTTGTCCCTCTAGCTTGTCCACACCAAGATCACCTATGGAAGCCCTTGAATAGCTTCTAAAGCTTTTTCTATTAATTAGAAAATCAAGTTTTTCCTTTTAAGAGATTAAAGATGTAAACAGGATACTAGAAACAATTTCTAGTATTTTTAATTCAAGAGATTGTTTGTTGATCTCTTGGAATTGATGAGAGATGAAGAAGAAGAGAGAATGGGAGCTTCAAGGGTGGCGACATAAAGAGGAAGTAGCAGCTTGTGTTATTTTTCTCTTTTTAAGAACACTTATATAGGTAGGTCACCACTTAAAACCCTTGCCACATGTCTCCTTCTGATTGGCTCTAGGTTTAATTGACCCAATCACATTGTGCCAAGTATCAAACCTATATTTAATCTTAATTTTAATCATCTTATATGATCAAAAGACATTTGGCAAGCTTATGTGTAATGCCATGTGTCACCATCACATGGTGCCACATGTCACCCTGTGAAATGACCAAAATGCCCCTATGTCTTAATTTTGAGTTCTCAATCCAAAATAATTATTTCTCTTCTTTTAATCAATTTATATCAAATATAAATCAATTAATTAATCTTTATTAATTAATTTCTCATTAATTAAATTCATATTTAAACACTTTAAATATAAATTTAACTTATACTATACATCTAATAATCTATATTTGGTTTCAAGCCATGCTAAGGACTTTGCAATCTAATTGCAAATCAAACCTATTTAATTAATCAATTAAACTCTTTAATTAATTAATAAAATCATATTTAATTTGGTGATTACTTGTGTATATGTGTGACTTACTAGGCTCATCACTAATTGGCAATGAGATATGATATCAACTCTTAATATCATCAGAACTCTTTCTTACCATAAATGATTTCTCTAAACCATTTTACGCTCCTCATAGACCATAGTTAACACCTAGCATAGCATGCCATGGCCATCCAAATAGTAATAAGGTTTACCTTAAATGAACTTATAATCATATGTTACCAAGCACTAGAATCTCTTTGTTACAAAATCCCAATTCAAGCTGGAGTCATCGTTTATGTCAAACCCCATTTGCTATGAATATTATATTCTCTTTTAATTCCAGTTCTTGATTAAAAGATTTTCTCATCAGAAACTCTTTTCTGATTAAATCTATATGTCCTGGCCAGGAACTTGAAACATCAAGAATAATTAAATGAACATAGGATTTTATCCCTATTTACTTAGAGGAACAAATTCCATCTTGATCAACACTTACCTCCATATATAACTAGTAGGAGCCAACACATGCCCATATACCCATACACAGTACAAGTATGAAAGCAGTATCAAACTCAAACTACCTATATATAAGATAACTGTGTTATCTCAGGTCTAAAGATTATATGCACTAATATGATTTATGACAATACATTGACAAGAGTAAACTCCATGTGCTTGTCATAAACATCATTGGTTTGACCTACTTATTATGTATAAGTGCCTATCATGTTTGTCATATGGCATGAGACTCACCATTCCATCTTATTTATATCTCATATAAATAACTTGGGAAGAAACATGAGTACAATCTTTCTGAATAAGTCACGTCCTTATTGTGAAGTATCCTCGATTGTGAACCTATTTATGATACTTTATGCTAGAAATACTGTCACTCATATTTTTAACAACTTAAGAATAGAATTTCTAATAAAATATCAATGGACCTTTTCTATTACACATAAATATATTATGTCAATGGAAAAGTGAAAATGCCATTTGTTAATAAAAACATGTACAAGATACATACTAAATGATATGCTCTAGGGTATATTACTAACAGATTGGTCTAGCTTAATGTCCTATTTCTCATGGTTTTTGGCTTCTGGTCAAAGAAGCAAAATTGTGGCTCTATGTCTTATTGAACATTTGGCAAAAATTTTAGGTCATTCTGAGTTGTGTAGACCAAGATATGGTCAATTTACTAAAGCTGGACAGATTGCATCTTTAGTGCAAAATTTGGTCAATTTTAGGTCAGATTCAGTTCTGGCAGTTTTGGTACCCGAACTTGGGCAAGCAATTTGACTTGGTTCTAGTCATTTCTGGGCTTTGGTGTCTTCATAAGAATTGTAGCTTTATGTCTAAGCTTTCCAAGGTAAAATGTTAAGGTCATTTGGACCTGTTTTGAGTGAGTTATGGTCATCTTAGTGACTACTGTTCATATGGTTAAAAATCTGGGCTTGCACTTACCAATTCCAGATTAGGTCATTTTTAAGGTTAGTTTATAGGCAGAATTTTGGCAACATTTCTACATGAAAGTTGGCCTTTTTTATGTCAAGTTTCACCTCCCATTGGCCTCATACCAATTGGGGTCAGCAATTGTCACTTATGGTTCAATTTACCTACTGCCTTCACAACACAAAATCTACACACAAAGAACACTTTCAAATAACACTTTCAAATAAAACTTCTCCTCCTCCCAAAACTATAAATACACATTCATAACACTTCTATACCATTCATCATATCTCATTCTTGTCCATTTGGGCAGAATATATAAGTGCTCCATGTACATTATACAACCCTAATTAGCAAGGTTAAATTCAACATAATATATACATGAAAACGCTTGATTATAATATATACCTCCCAACCATTACTTCACATACACCACCCTCAATTCATCTTCACCATAATTCATCAAGAAAATTCATGAAACCAAACACTAATTCATGAATTTAAAGGCTACCAAAAGTGATAGTTTACTAAGGTATACAAATTGCTTTTCAAACCCTTAATTTCAAGTACACAATGTACATATACATGGAAACTAAATTGCTACAACTTTAAAATGACTAAATCAACATTATTTTCCATCCATTAGAGGTAAGAAAAACTCAAGCAACATAGGTTCTCATGGCTATCAAAATTGAACAATACCATAACTCAACAAATTCTTCCATTCTCTTCACCATTCAACTCACCTCAACCTAAACATGAAGTTTACTAAAGCAAGGGAGGGGATTTGGACACTTACCTTTTGAGAGCTTTCCTAAAACTTCACAAAATCTTCTTTTTCTTATTCTAAATATCTTCCTCAAGTTGAGTGGGCAAGCTTTAATGAAGGAATTATATGTGAAAGATGGCTTGAAGTGGAGTGCATAGAGCTTGAAGTGAGCTACGGCAATGGAGGCTCAATGGAGAACCAATTCAACTGGTTATGTTCTTGATGTTGAAGATGACTAATTCTACCCAATTTAGTCTTTATATGTCCCATATTTTAAGGTTAGTGGAGCACTAAACTTTATTTTAATGTTTAAATTATTTAAAGTTTCATAATTTACATTTTATGCCTCATTTCTTTCACTATTAATATAATGTACCACATTTTAATTTTTCATGATATTTTCAAATTGTAATATCATTTATTTTTAATGGACATTGAGGTCAAAAGGCAACTCTAGGTGTCAAATGACCAAAATGCCCCTCTTCGGGTTGTATTCCTAATTTTTCAGTAACACCGATTTTTGTCTGTTTCTCGATTTTTCGTTTTTCTTTGTACTAATTTATTAATTTTTCTTTCATATTTCTAGTGTCAATTATATTTCAATAAACCTTTAATTATGTCCCGAAATTTAATTTCGAGGGTTCTCCGCAGTCTTGGGGTCGACAATTGCCTTCGCCGTAACTTTCCGGTGCGGTCATCCATCGCTGCAATGCCGACTCATTTAACTTAGTTTCATTTTTTCTCTTTTATTTTTCTTTAATTTTTTTTTTGTATTTTATTTTTATTTCTTTCATTATTATATGTCTGTTCACTATCACCGAAGTGTAGTTCCAGACATCCTGACTTGTCCGGACAGATATTAGGCCATCAGAGCAATAGAACGTACAGAATACATACAGTGGCGATGTTACAACTCTTCCCCTCTAAATAAAATTTTTTTCCCTGAAATTTACCTGATGTGAAGAGCTGAGGTGTAACACCCCTATTTGCATAGCCTGGTATATTTCACTATTCCGGTGACTAGTATCGGTCCAAATAATTAAGGGGATTAGAACCACATCTAAGACAACTAGATAAGCTCTGAACACAAATAATTAGTAATTGTCAATTAGTTAACTATAAATAAGAAAAATAGAACACAAGAAGTTAAATGAGCCGAGAGTCACAGCGATGGGTGACCTTCTCGGGAAGGACTGCGAGGTCGATTTAAACTCAAATTTCGAACCGTAAAATGTGACACCGCGGTCCTTAGGACTATTGCGAACACAGTGGAAAAGAGAAAATCACAGAAAAGAATTATTAAGCAGGTAAAAAAAATTAGGTCAGGGATCCAGAAGAAATATAGAATTATTTACAAATCGGATCGAACCGGCGAGGGGTAATTTGGTCAATTCACCCCTAGAGCTGACTCCTAACCTAACTGTCTAATAAAATCAGAGAAAAGAAAATTTTGAGATCGGGAATTAAATTAAAGAATTAATAAAAAAAAGAAAAAGGAAAAGAAATTACATTAGTGACATCATCAAAATGACATAAGCTGTGATATCACAAATAAATTATATTTAATTAAAATTTGACAAAATCAAAGAAAAAGGATAAAATAAAAAAATTGAAAAACACATTTTCACTCTTCTTCTTCTTCAAGCCGTGATACTCTGTCTCTAAGTTACCTCACCTCTCCTCCATTAAAGCTTGTTTCAAGTTTTAAAACCTTTATTAAACCTTAATTTCTCCCATAACCACTTCATAAAACCTCGTGTTTGAGCTTTGAGAAGAAGATTGAAGAAGAAAGAAGAGGAGAAAATTTAGAAAATAAGAGGTTGCAGAAGCTTCATTCAAGGTTAGTAACTAACCACTAGATTTTTCTTTAGAATTATGCTTATATGCATGAGTTAATCTAGAAATTGTGGAAAAATTAAACAAAATCAAGCATGGTGGACCAAATAGAAATTTGGCCAGCTAGGGTTTAGGTTTGAGAATGAATGATTTTGATACAAATTATGAAGTAGTTAAGTGTGAATGAGTGTATAAATACTAAATATGCATTTAGAATTCAACAAATGAGCTAAACATGGAAGTTAGAGTTTTGGACCTAGGGTTTAGGAGATAAAACTTTGAGAATTGGTCAATTGGTGTGTTTGACTTTGTTTGAGCTGAAAAATGGTCATGTATGACTAATTGTGGTGTGTTGGAAGTGTTGAAAATAAATGGAAATTCAGATTGGTTATGGACATTCTACAGGCAACATGACCAAGGTCCTTTTCAGATACCAAAACTGAAAATTTACCAACCCAATTGGTGTGAGGCCAATTGGGAATGAAACTAGACACAAAATGACACAAAATGAAACTAACCACTAATTGAACAGTGAAAAATAGGACACCAAAACTGAAAATTTGAAATTTGTACCTAAAAGACTTAAGATTGGAAAAAATGACCAAAATCAATAAGTTAGGTAACCAAAATGTGGTATGTGGGTATAATTGGATTTCTCATACCTATTAAGCATAAGAAAGTTAATATTTTGACTTGAATAGTATCATGAATAGTAACCTCAACATGAAAATTTTCAAGAATGTAAGTTTAAGCATATTGGGGCTTGAATTGAACATATATAAATTAATTATTGGTATTATTGTGAGGCAAAGATACTGAGATACTATAAATTTCGTGTTTCAGCTGAAAAAGACCCGGAAGGTCTAAGAGACTGAGTCAAGGCCTAGAGGCAACTCACATCAGGTTTGTGCACAATAAATCTATGTAATTATTTTTCAATTGAAAATTTGAATTGCTATGCTTTATGAAATCATTGTGTTATTTATGAATTGTGTTGCCACTTTGTGACTGTAAAAATGACTTTGGAAATTATTTGAGATCCCTCATAAATTATTGAAAATAATTATTTTAAAATGATTTTGGATTCACACTTAGCATGACAATATCATATTATTCCTCCTCTATTTATGGGGTTGAGATCGTTTATTTTCCTCCCTCTCTGGCTTACCAGTTGAGGTTGTAGATCGGATGAGCACTCATTAGCTAGCTAGTCACCTCCCTCATTGATTTCGATTAGTGAGGTTGTAGATCGCTTTGTTGTGGTGTGCAACACGACATTGATCAAAAATTTTGTGTCATGGCTTAAGTTGTGTATGAATCGGCAACACTGTGTTTAATAAATTATTTAACCAAAATTGTGCTATAATGAGTTTTGATAATTTGCAAAATATTTAAATTGTGATTTATCAATGAATGTTATATGTACTGCAATTCAAATTTTTATTGTGCACCACTGAGTATTTTTATACTCAGCGATAACTTATTTTGCTGTCGCAGATAAGGGCAAGGAGAAAGCAGCAGGGTGAGCTGCTGAATTGACAAGGACTTCACTGATCTTTTTGTATGGGTATTTGTTTATACCATTTTAGTTATTTGATGTAAATATTGTAATGTCATATGTATTAATGTAAAGTTGAGCAATTGTACAGTAAATTATAATATTATTATTTTGGATTTTCTTTTTGTGAATTAAGATATGTATTTGTAAATTAAGTACTATATACGATGTGAATGAATTTATGAAGTATTTGAGATAACAAACTTTGGTTGAATTGTGGACTTTAATTGAATTGTGTTGACTTGAGTCATTTTAGTGGTTGGGAGTTGTGGAAACAATTATTGGAAGTGTTTTTACAGGTTTTTGAAGAATTGTTTTCTCAAAATACAAACGGAACTGCCAAAATTTTTTCAAAAATTGCAGAAAAATAAAAATGGACGAAAATTTTTACTAGTTTTTAAACTTTAATTAAATGTTTTTAATTCCTACCAAAATGCTCACCACTTCCAAAAAGTAAGAAAATGGTTTTAAAATCCCTTGTTGGGTACTTAATGAGTTATCGGTAGGTGAAGTTCGATAGTTCATTAGGCATTCTACGGGATCATGTTATGCCTTACAGAGGGGTAAGGTGTGATATGTTTTAGTGGTATCAGAGCAAGGTTTTGCAATGAATTTTGATTATGTATGTGAATATTTCTTGATAATTACAACTGCTCAAGTGTCTTTAATTGATACATATGACATATTTACATCATGAATATGCACTAACGGAGGTCAACCTCCTTGTGTTTGATCTTAGGAAGTATAAATTTTTGGGAAACGAATGGAAGAGGGAGATCATTCCGTGGAGCAATCTGTTGGGGAAGCCCCAGCACTCCAGAACGTGAGTGGCTCAGCCATTCCACCACCTACTCCAGCACCGCAGTTTCTTGCTCAGTTTGCACAGCAGATGGCTGCGTTTTTTCAACAAATGGTGGGAAATATGCCACCTCAAGCTTAGATGCAAGCACCTGCAGTACAACCATAGCCCTCGGCTCGGCAATATGAAAAATTAATGAAATTTGGGGCCACCGAGTTTAAGGGCACTGTGGATCCGCTGGAGGTAGAACAGTGGTTAGAGAGAATGGAATGGGTTTTCAAAAAGCTGTAGTGTGCAGAAGAGCTAAAGTTCGAGTACTCTGTTTCTCTATTGCAAAGGGATGCATATGAATAGTGGAAGACCATCCCCCACAGCCTGGTTGGGCCACCTATGTTGACATGGATAGACTTTCTGAGGGAATTCAGGCAGAAATGAGTTCCCGATGATTATGTAAATATGAAATTGCAAGAATTCTTGAGCCTAAAGCAAGGGGACAGAACAATAACAGAGTATGAGTGGGACTTTTCAAGGCTAAGTCATAATGCTGAAAGCTTAGTCTCCACCCCCAGAGACAAATGTAAGAGGTTTGAGGCTAGGTTAAGGCTTAGCTTAAGAATGTAAGTTGTGGGCTTCCGACATTAGAATTTCTCCTAGTTGATCTCATAGGCCCTAGAACTGGAAAGGATAGAACCAAGTCTCTGCACCTAGAGGCCACAGCCAACTGGTCGAGGTAGAGGCAGAGGTAGGGTCCTAGTAGCACTCATGGAAGTCATAGTATTGTTAACCAGCCAGAACCAAGTGGTGCACCAGCTAGAGTTTATACCATGAGACAGAGAGATGAGGCTAAAACATCAGATGTAGTAGCTGGTATATTCTCTATCCTTGACCAAGATGCATATGTGTTGTTTGATCCTGGCTCCACACATTCATATGTCAGTGCTAGTGTGATGTGTTTTGCTGTTATCCAGTGTATGCAAATGAACTATGATGTGCTAGTAACTAGTCCATTAGGTCAGGAGGTTAGGGTCAAGAAAATCTATAGAGACTGTCATTTGGTGATCCAAGGACATGTTTTTCTGTCCTTCAGAGAAAAACATCATGTAATGATTGACTGTAGATTGAAGATAGTCACTTTTGGTCTCCATCAGTATGGTGATGTAGTAATACATGGGGAGAGGCAGTTATTGCCATCAAACATCATTTCAGCTGCACTGGCCAGAAAAATGATTAGGAAGGGGTGTGAGACGTACTTGGCACATGTGATAGACACTCAAGTAGGTAGTCTAGCATTGAGGGACATCCCCACAGTATGTGACTTTTCAGATGTGTTCCCTGATGAATTGCCAGGATTACCTCCGGAAAGAGAGGTGCAGCTTGAGATTGATGTTATGCCTAGTGTGGATCCAATCTCCATAACACCATATAGAATGGCTCCAGCAGAATTGAAAGAGTTGAAAGTGCAGTTGCAAGAGCTACTTGATAAGGGCTTTATCCACCCTAGTGTGTCACCTTAGGGAGCACCAGTGTTGTTTGTTAAGAAGAAAGATGGCACTCTCTGTTTATATATTGACTACGGCAGTTGAATAAGGTGACAATAAAGAATAGATATCTATTGCCCCGCATTGATGACTTGTTTGATCAGTTGAGGGGTGTAACTGTGTTCTCTAAAATTGAACTGAGAACAGGATATTATCAGCTGAAAGTACAAGAGCAGAGTATTCCTAAAACTACCTTCAGAACCCTCTATGGCCATTATGAGTTCTTGGTAATGCCATTCAAGTTGACTAATGCTCCGGCTGCTTTTATAGATCTAATGAACACTATCTTCATATCATACCTTGATCAGTTTGTAGTTGTGTTTATAGATGACATATTACTTTATTCGAGGAGTGCAGAAGAGCATGATAGACATCTGCGGATTGTCCTGCAAACTTTGAAGGAGAAATAGCTATACGCCAAATTGTCAAAGTGTGAATTTTGGCTGAAGGAGATATCCTTTTTGGGGCATATAGTATCAGCATAAGGTATTAAGGTAGATCCTAGCAAGATAAAAGCTGTCCTTAATTGGAGACCACCCAGGAATATCACTGAGATTCACAATTTTTTGGGGTTAGCTGGATACTACTGTCGATTTGTAAAGGGATTCTCCATGTTGGCATCTCCATTGACCAAGTTTCTTAGGAAAGAAGTGAAATTTCAGTGGACGGATAAATGCCAGTAGAGTTTTGATGAATTGAAGAGGTGTTTGACTGAGGCTCCTGTCCTGACTTTACCTACTCTGGGTAAAGAATATATAGTTTACAATGATGCTTCTCACAATGGGTTAGGCTGTGTATTGATGCAAGATTAAAATGTCATTGCCTATGCATCACGCTAGCTGAAACCACAGGAGAGGAATTATCCAACACGTGATTTGGAGCTTGTAGCTATTGTGTTTGCTCTTAAGATCTAGATACACTATTTGTATGGGGAAAAGTGCTACATCTACATAGATCATAAGAGTTTGAAGTATCTGGGCCCTCAAAAGGAGTTGAATTTGAGATAGAAGAGATGGTTAAAGTTGATAAAAGACTATGATTGTCTGATAGACTATTAGCCAGCGAAAGCTAATGTTATGGCTGATGCCTTAAGTCGCAAGACTATGGCAAGTCTATGGGTTACTCCTTTATCTATGGTACATGAGTTGAGATCATTACATGCCAGCTTAGAGATTAATGATGAGGGACAGACAGCAGTTGCATGGCATGTATAGCCAGTGTTGATTAATCATATCATAATGGCTACTCAGAATGATCAGAAGTATCAGAAGCTATTAGAAGAAGTCCAACAAGGGAAGAAACCAGAATTCTCAATAAGAGATGACAGTCTACTGCTTCACCAGGGCAGAATGTGTGTTCCTAATGATGTTGACTTGAAACAGATCATTTTGAAGGAAGCACATGAGTCTCCTTTTGCTATACACCCTGGTGTCACAAAAATGTATAGAGGGCTAAAGGAGCATTACTAGTGGATGGGTATGAAAAGAGATGTGGCAGAATTTATTTCTAAATGCCTAACTTGCCAGCAAGTGAAGGTAGAGCACTAAGTACCCGCTGGTTTATTACATCCACTACCAGCACCAAAATGGAAATGGGAGAGAATAACAATGGATTTTGTGATGGGACTTCCGAGGACATAGAAGAGTCATGATGCAGTATGGGTCATTATTGACAGACTGACTAAGTTTGCTCATTTTCTGCCAGTACGCAGTTTAGAAAGATTGGCCAAGTTGTACATTGATAAGATAGTAAGACTACATGGAGTGCAAGTATCCATCGTATTTGACCGAGATCCTAGGTTCACTTCTAGATTATGGGGTAGTCTTGAAAGAGCCCTAGGAACTAGATTGAACTTCAGCACGGCATTCCACCCACAAACAGATGGCCAGTCTGAGAGAGTAATTCAGATTTTGGAGGACATGCTACGGGCTTGTGTGATTGAATTTGAGGGCAGTTGGGACACACACTTGTCTTTGATTAAATTTGCTTACAACAACAACTACCAATCAAGCATTGGGATGCCTCCATATGCAGCTTTGTATGGCAGAAAATGCATAACTCCCTTATGCTGGGATGAGGTAGGTGAAAGGAAGATGATTGGGCCCGAAATCGTTCAGCAGACCGAGGAGAAGATCAGGGTGATCAGAGATCAACTTAAAATTGCATCAGACCATCAGAAGTCCTATATTGATTTAAAGAGAAGGGATATTGAGCATGAAGTGGGTGAAAAAGTATTCCTCAAAGTTTCCCCTTGGAAGAGGATTGTGAGATTCGGCAGAAAGGGGAAACAAAGTCCTTGTTTTATCGGGCCACATGAGGTTCTGGAGAGAGTGGATCCTTTGGCATATCGTTTGGCACTAGCTCCAAATTTAGAAAAGATACATAATGTCTTCCATATGTCCATGTTAAGGAGGTATCGATCAGACCCATCTCATGTACTACCAGTAGAAGAAATTGAAGTGAATCCAGACCTCACATATGAGGAAGAACCCAAAGAGATTCTGGCTTATAAGGTGAAATAACTATGGAATAAACAGATACCATTAGTAAAAGTGCTGTGGAACCATCATTCAGGAAGCTACTTGGGAACGAGAGGAGGACATGAAGAGACAACACCCATAGCTGTTCAGAAATTGATGCTAGGTAAAATTTCGAGACGAAATTTATTTTAAGGGGGGGGGGGGGAGAATTATAACACCCCTATTTGCATAGCCTAGTATATTTCACTATTCCGGTGACCAGTGTTGGTCCGGATAATTAAGGAGATTAGAACCAAATCTAAGACAACTAGATAAGCCCTGAACACAAATAATTAGTAATTGTCAATTAGTTAAGTATTGTGACACCCCTTACCCGTCTACAGTATATCCGAGTAAGTTATGTCACATGGTGTACCGGAACACTTTATTTTATCTTAATTAATTTTCATCATAATTTTGAATATATGTTGTGAAATATAATCTATTTAAGTCATTTGTTGAAATTTTAATTTATTTGAGGTTCCGAAAATTTTATAGAAAATTCGGCAGAGTACCAACTAAAAATGGAGAAAAAAGTTCTTCGGAACCTGTGAAAAACACTTCCTATATCATATTCAATCATCACTAACTCCAACATCAAAACCTCAACATTTTTTAATTTCATTTTTCAATCATTCATCTCATATGAAATTTCATAAGTTCAATTACATATGAGAAAATAAAAATTAGTTACAAAATATCAAAATGAAACCTAGTGTCCTACCAATGCACAGAAGATGGTGAGGTGACACGGACACTATGCAGAGCTGCAGGATGGTCTCACCCAGTCTGCGGTCTACTGGGCTCTCGATCAGTATCTCCAGAACCTACGCATGGCAAAAGCAACGCGCTAAGAATAATGCTTAGTGGTGCAATAATAAAATAAAAAGAAATAACAGAAAATAAATATGTATTGAATGTATCGATGTTTTACTGGTTTTATACTTGTTATAATCATTTATTTTGTTAACTTTATCCACTTTCATTCTTTTGGTTGCCCAAGTAAACTATACTGGACGACTGGACTGGATAAACGGGTATACTGGCGCTGGGTATCTAGTACCTCGGGCCGTCACACCATCGGTCACGTATGCATCTCGGTGTGCATGAGCGGCTAATAAGCTGTAATGACAATAGGCACAAGGCCAAATATCAACACAAGGTCAGAATGGCTAAAAGCCATAAAATCACAGAATGGCATAATGCCATGTGCAGTACTGCTAACTGAACCATATTGGCATGCCAAACTATCCAAACCAATCTTGTTAGGTATACTAGGGCATTTGATACTTTTGAATTCCTCAATTTTTGAATTTTAAGTTTTGGTGTCACTATTCACCTCATTGGTCAACAAAAATATTGACTTTTGGATAAAAAATAGGTACATTGGTTTTAACACCCCCAATGTACCACATTTTGCATTCAAAACTTGTTGGAATTAATCTCCAATACCATTTTTAAGCTTAGAACTAAGGGAGCAGAATTTTCAGTTTTTGTACCCCAACTTTACTGTTCCATTTGTGACTGTTACAGTGGGAATTTGAGGAAATGGTAAACATAAAAGTTGTTCCTTATTTTGTCTAGTTGAATTTCTTTTTTTGAATCACTCTATTTGGAGTTTTGTAGCTCCAGATATGGTCCAAAAACCACAGCAGGCCGGATTGCAAAACTGCAGAATTGACCATATCTACAGTGCAGTGAACAGTGACTGCCACTGCCTTGTTGGATAGGTTATGGTCATAATTTAGGGTAGGATTCTTCATGAAAGTTGTTTGTCTATATCTTATCTTGTTGCTGTAAAAATTTCAGGTCAATTGGGCCATTCTACAGTGAGTTATGGCCAAATGAACAGTTACTGTTCATTTGGTCATTCTGCAGAATCTGATTTCAGGGTATCCGGATTGGGGCCAATTTTTGGTCCACTTGCTTTGGTCTTTTGGGCATGGTTTCTTCAGCAAAATTGTGCCATTTTATGTCTTGTTTCATGTCCAATTGGCCAAACACCAATTGAACCTACACAGCCAAAGTTATGGCTGTCCAAGTGGGCTGGAATCACAGCCTCACCTGCTGCCCTCACTAGGCAGCATACCATTTTAGTTTGTAACACTCTAGTTCACTTCAAATTATGGTCAACTTACCTCAAATGGAGTGACCATTAGAATGTTCACTCATCATTTCATAAGCCAAGTCCAAATTTCACTCCCAAACCCTAGCTCAAATTCAAGGTTCACACAAGTTACCTTAGTTAACTAACTAATTCATTATCCTTATATTTATATACTTTAAACATGATCTCTAGTTCACTCCAAGTCCATCAAAAACACTCAATCTTGTTCCTTCCTTAGGGCTGCCGAATTCTAGGATATACATACACATAGATTTTATCCACTTAATTTACAAATTCTTACTTATTTTAGGTTTCTAACATGGAAGAAGAGAGATGTATGCATAATAGGCACTAACCTCTTATAGGGCAGAATTTTCCCAAGCTTGACTTCACTTTCTTTCCTTTTCTAGGCTGCCTAGAGCTTCCTTAGAGTGTGTGGATAAGTTTTACTGAAGGTGACTTAGGGTTTTGGGGTGAGGTTTGAGAGATTTTCAAGCTTGAATGAAGAAGAAAAATGGAGGATTTCCTTGGCTATGGTGCGGCTGGAATTTGGGGAAGAAGATGGCTGCTTGCTTTTTAATTTCTTTGGTCTTTTTTTTGTCTCTTTTATTAGTTAATTAAATGGTTGTTTAATTGTGATTGGTGGGAACTTTTAAATGACCTCATAATGATGTCATTATTTGCATTATATTGATTTTTCTTTTCTTTTCTTTTCTACTAACTTTAAATTAGTTTTTCATCAACATTAATTCATATTTTATGTCATAATAATTATTTACTCAACTGGATAAGTCGGCCAAAAATCACCTTTGAAGGAGAAATGACCAAAATGCCCTCCGTTTGGCTTAACGGGTTAAAATTGTCTGTACCGATTGAAAAATTTTTCTAAATATTTTCTTGGCATTCTAATGCCATAGGGACCTCAATGCCCCTTCTCTGGAGTCTCAAAAATTATTTTATGAATTTTTCCCCGGGTCTAGGGCTCCTAGTTGCGAGAACCGCAACTTCCCTCTGGGTTACCCATCGCTTGGGCACCGACTCATTTAACTTAGTTGTATTTTATTTCTAAAATTTTTACTAAATTTTTCTTATTAATATTTGAGTTAATTATGGTTCCTCACTTTAGTTAAAATATTTTTCCGAATGTTCTAACTGTCCGGACCGACACTGGTCACCGGAACAGTAGAATGTACAGAGTTGCTACCGGGAGGGTGTTACAAGCATAAATAAGAAAAACAGAACACAAAAAGTTAAATGAGCCGAAAGTCACAACGATGGGTAACCTTCTCGGGAAGGACTGCGAGGTCGATTTAAACTCAAATTTCGAATAGTAAAATGTAATGTTACTGTCCTTAGGACTATTGCGAACACAGTGGAAAAGAGAAAATCACAGAAAAGACTTGTTAAGCAGGTTAAAAAATTAGGTCAAGGATCCAAAAGAAATATTGAATTATTTGCAAACCGGATCGAACTGGCGAGGGCCAATTTCGTCAATTAACCCCTAGAGCTGACTCCTGACCTAACTGTCTAATAAAATCGGAGAAAAGAAAATTTCGGGATCGGAAATTAAATTAAAGAATTAATGAAAAAAAAGAAAGAAAAAGGAAAAGAAATTATATTAGTGACATCATCAAAATGACATAAGCTATGACATCACAAATAATTTATATTTAATTAAAATTTGACAAAGTCAAAGAAAGGATAAAATCAAAAAATTGAAAAACACATTTTCACTCTTTTTCTTCTTCAAGTTCCCTAAGTTCCCTCACCTTTTCTCCATTAATGGTTGTTCAAGATTTAAAACCTTTATTAAACTTTAATTTCCCCCATAACCACTTTATAAAACCTTGTGTTTGAGCTTTGAGAAGAAGATTGAAGAAGAAAGAAGAGAACAAAATTTAGAAAATAAGAGGTTGGAGAAGCTTCATTCAAGGTTCGTAACTAACCACTAGATTTTTCTTTAGAATTATGTTTATATACATGAGTTATTCTAGAAATTGTGGAAAAAATTAAACAAAATCAAGCATGGTGGACCAAATAGAAATTCGGCCAGCTAGGGTTTAGGTTTGAGAATGAATGATTTTGATACAAATTATGAAGTAGTTAAGTGTGAATGAGTGTATAAATACTAAATATGCATTTAGAATTCAACAAATGAGCTAAACATGGAAGTTAGGGTTTTGGACCTAGGGTTTAGGGGATAAAACTTTGAGATTTGGTCAAATGGTGCATTTGACCTTGTTTGAGCTAAAAAATGGTTATGTATGACCAATTGTGGTGTGTTGGAAGTGTTGGAACCAAATGGAAATTCGGATTGGTTATGGACATTCTGCAGGCAGCATGACCAAGGTCCCTTTCAGGGACCAAAACTAAAAATTTATCAACCCAATTGGTATGAGGCCAATTGGGAATGAAACTAGACACAAAATGACACATTTTTCATTCAGGAATTATGCCCAAAAAGTGATCATAGCATAGTGAACAAATGGCCAAATCCAGAATTGGGTGTTCTGCCCTGTACAAAAATGACTAAATGAACAGTGTTTGTTTATTTGGCCATAACTTGGGCTAGGAAGGTCTAAATGACCTGAACGTCTACCAGTAGAAAGTTGAGAAATATACCTATAACTTTAATGAAGAACACAAGTCCAAATTATGCCCTTAACCAAGTCATTTAGCCACCCAAAGTTAGTGACCTAAAACTGCCAGAATCAAATTATCGCCTAGAAAATCTGGGTTAGACCAATCCGGCCAGCCATGTTCAAATGGCTATAACTTGGGCTAAAAAACTCCAAATGGAGTGATTCAAAAAGGGAAATAAAGTTAAGACAATAACGAACAACTTCTATGCGGAAAACTTAGCCAAATTCTAATAGCAATATAACCAATGGAACAGTACAAAATAGGACACAAAAACTAAAAATTTGAAATTTGTACCTAAAAGACTTAAGATTGGAGTAATGACCAAAACCAATAAGTTAGGTAACCAAAATATGGTATATGGGTATAATTGGATTTCCCATACCTATTAAGCATAAGAAAGTCAATATTTTGATTTGAATAGTATCATGATAGTAACCTCAACATGAAAATGTTCAAGAATGTAAGTTTAAGCATATTGAGGCTTAAATTGAACATATAAAAATTAATTATTGGAATTATTATGAGGCAAAGATACTGAGACACTATAAATTTCATTTTAGCTGAAAAAGACCCGGAAGGTCTAAGAGACTGAGCCAAGGCCTAGAGGCGACTCACGTCAGGTTTGTGCCCAATAAATCTACGTAATTGTTTTCCAATTGAAAATTTGAATTGCTATGCTTCATGAAATCACTGTGTTATTTATGAATTGTGTTACCACTTTGTGACTGCAAAAATGACTTTAGAAATTGTTTGGGATCTCTCATAAATTATTGAAAATAATTATTTTAAATTGATTTTGGATTCACACTTAGTATGACAGTATCACATTATTCCTCCTCCATTTATGGGGTTGAGATCGTTTATTTTCCTCCCTCTCTGGCTTACCAGTTGAGGTTGTAATCGGATGAGTACTCATTAGCTAGCTAGCCACCTCCCTCATTGATTTCGATTAGTGAGGTTGTAAATCGCTTTGTCGTGGTGTACAACACGGCATTGATCAAAAATTTTGTGTCATGGCTTAAGTTGTGTATGAATTGGCAACACTGTGTTTAATAAATTATTTGACCAAAATTGTGCTATAATGAGTTTTGGTAATTTGCAAAACATTTAAATTGTGATTTATCAATAAATGTTATATGCACTGTATTTTAAATTTTTATTGTGCACCATTGATTATTTTTATACTCAGCGAAAGCTTATTTTGCTGTCGCAGATAAGGGTAAGGAGAAAGCAGCAGGGTGACTGTTGAATTGACAAGGACTTCACTGATCTTTTTATATGGGTATTTGTTTATACCCTTGTAGTTATTTGATATAAATATTGTAATGTCATATGTATTAATGTAAAGTTGAGCAATTGTACAGTAAATTGTAATATTGTTATTTTGGATTTTCTTTTGTAAATTAAGATCTGTATTTGTAAATTAAGTACTATATGCAATGTGAATAAATTTATGAAGTATTTGAGATGACAAACTTTGGTTAAATTGTGGACTTAAATTGAATTGTGTTGACTTGAGTCATTTTGGTGGTTAGGAGTTATGGAAACAATTATTGGAAGTGTTTTTATAGGTTTTTGAAGAACTGTTTTCTCAAAATACAAACGGCACTCTACCGAAATTTTTCCAAAATTTATGGAAAAATAAAAATGGACAAATATTTTTACTTTTTTTGAAACTGCAATTAAATGTTTTTAATTCCTACCAAAATGCTCACCACTTCCAAAAAGTAAGAAAATGATTTTAAAATCCCTTGTAGGGTACTTAATGAGTTATCGGTAGGTGAAGTTCGATAGTTCATTAGGTATTCTATGGGATCAGGTTATGCCTTACAGAGGGGTAAGGTGTGACATGAGGGAACTATTGCCTCATTGTCTCCTCACTCTCCCATGTTGCCTCTTCCGTATTGTGGTGCCTCCACAGGATTCTCGCTAGTGGAATTGTCTTATTTCTGAGCTCTTTTACCTCTCGTGCTGAGATTTTAATTGGTTCTTCTTCATATGTTAGGTCGGGTTGTACAACAAATTCTTCTGCTGAGATGGCATGTGAAGGATCTAATCTGTATCTTCTGAGCATCGAGACATGGAACACATTATGTATCTTGTCCAGCTCAGGTGGTAAGGCTAATCTGTAGGCTACTGGTCCCACACGTTCAATAACTTCATATGGGCCAATGAACCTAGGGCTTAATTTTCCCTTTTTCTCGAATCTCAACACTTTCTTCCACGGTGATACTTTGAGAAATAGCTTTTCACTAACTTTATACTCAATGTCCTTTCTTTTCAAGTCAGCATAAGATTTTTGCCGGTCTGAGGCAACTTTCAAATTAGCCTTTATCAGTTTCATCTTTTATTCTGTCTGTTTTACTAGGATTGGCGCCACTAGCTTATCTTCACCCAATTCAGTCCAACATACAGGTGTTCTACATTTTCTCCCATACCAGGCTTCATAGGGTGCCATTTGTATGGTAGCTTGATAGTTATTGTTGTATGAAAATTATACCAGTGGAAGGTATCTGTCCCAACTTTCCTCAAACTCAATAACATAACTCCTCAGCATATCCTCGAGGACCTATCACATATGTTCGGTTATTATTATCATTATTAGTTCAATTTATTGTTTACAATAACTCCATGAGTTTCAAAATTTACCTGGATTATTCTTTCTGACTGTCCATTCATCTGAGGATGAAAAGCCATACTAAAATGCAGTTGTGTGCCCAAGGATTCTTGTAATTTCTTCCAAAATCTAGATGTAAACCTCGGGTCTCTATCAGATATAATGGAAAGTGGAATTCTATATAGTCTAACTATCTCACTAATGTACAATTCTGCTAGCTTTTCCAGTGAGTAGTCAGTTCTAATAGGCAGAAAATGTGCTGATTTGGTCAACCTATTTGACACCCCTTACCCGTCTACAGTGTAGCCGAGCAAGATATGCTACACAGTATACCGGAGCACCCTATTTTAATTAAATCATTTTTATTCTTCCTAATTTATTTTTTTTTTTCATATTTATGGAGTATAATTTGTGAAATATAATTCATTTCAGTCATTTATTGAAATCATAAATTTATTTGAAGTTCCGCAAATTTTATAGAAAATCCGGCAGAGTATCGGCTAAAAATGGAGAAAACAGTTCTTCGGAACCTGTGAAAAACACTTCCGATATTTTCAATCAATTCCAATGTAACACCCCTCACCCGACTACAGTGTAGCCGAGCAAAGTGTGCTACATTCGGTGTCGGAGCACCCTATCTTATCTTACTTTATTCCTTTCATAATTTGATCTCATTATATTTTAATATTAATTATTTTTCGTAGGAGAAACCAGCGGAGTTTCCCCTATTTTATTACCAGTTGACGTATTTTATTATTTACCTGTTTGAAAATTTCAATAATATTTCCAAAATAAAATCTTATCCATGCTAATCATAATTATCTCATCAATCATTCTCATAATTTTCTCATATTTCAAATCTCATCCATACATTTCAATTTCATAATCATTTCCACACTCATATCATCATTTGAAAAATCATTATGTAATTCAAATCCATACTCATTTGTACAATTTCATTCATGCTCCATTCTTATAGCAAAATTCTCAAATTTGCATTAATTTACATCATATGCAATAATTAAATAGATCATTAATTTACATGATGTATAAACTAATTACATATGAAAGAGCTAATTTATTAATTTACATCAAATTTATATTAATTACCTATTCCTAATCTACATTATAATGTAATATCTAGCATTTTATACAAAATACAAAATATGATCTATATGGGCCCTATCTACATGCATTGCTGAGGAGGTGACAACCTTGAATACTCCAGCCACTTCTGCAGATCTGGACTCCAAAAAATCTTAGTCAAAGTACCTGCGCGAGGGAACAAATCCATCGCGCTAAGCATTGCTGCTTAGTGGTGCAATAATATAACAAGAAAATAAAATATACAAATAAAGAAAGAAAGAAGCATAATTTGAATATTTAAGAATCAATTTAATTTAATACAATGTGTCTAATATTAATTATCTTTTGTTCTCATTTGTTTCACTTTGGAAGCGTTTAATTCCAAAATTCACAGTGATAATGTACAACATACAGAATTAATAAAAATACTCAGATTATATTTATATGGCAATAGAAGGTACATTTAAAATATTTAGTTAAGTTATACCTATTTTTGCAACTCTTTTATCATTTTACTTAACAATTTTTATGTGGTTTGGATCATTTCATAATTCTAACTAATTCTTTGAAGTCTTATTAACTCATTTATTTGATTTCTAATATTTTTAATTACTAATAGTTTTAATTTATTTCAATAAATTACACTGCCCAAGTAACCTACGACAGACTGACTAAACTGGATAATGGGTCGTTGGCACTGGACACCGCGGTGCCTCGGGCCGTCATACCATGGGATGCAGAACGTCAACCACGTATGCAGTCAGTATGGCTAAAAAGCCATGATATCACATAATCGGGCATAAAAGCCATGAATGTTGGCATAAAGCCATGAATGTGGGCACAAAGCTATGAATACGGGCATAAAGCCATGAATACAGGCATAAAGCCTTTTGCAGTACTGCTAAAACAATACCCTATTGGCATACCAAACTATCCAATCTGACACACATGTCTAGGCAATACAAGGGCACATAATATCATTAAATATTAATATATTGTGTTTTATGACTTTATTATTTCATGATAAATTTCATAATTTATACATTCATCATAATATTCATACATTCATTTGATCATTTATATAATCACAATTCATATCAATTATCCTTTTATACCATTATACTCAAAATACTTCTCCTCTCTATAATAATGAGAACTAATGTCTCTTTCATACATTAATATGGTTCATTTATTTATTCATTATGTTATTCATATTGATCACAATTCTAAACAATGGTTCACATGTACCATTGTATTCAAAACATTTTTCCTTTCTCATTTATACATTCAAGAATCTACTTATGTAATTACAAATTTTATATTTCAAGTTGAGTTACTAATATTTTATGAATTCCATTTGTGATGGGCATATAAGCCCTAGCTATCTATTCACATCAATTAGGTGACTTATTTTTCATGTTTTAAGTAATCCATGAATATTTCATGGATTTTAAATTTATTGCCTTAATTTCTTTTTAACAATTTTGACTAGGATGCATAGCCTACATTTGTCATACAATTCTAAGCATTTAAGCATAGAATTGGTTCTAGGTTTTCATTTTAATTTACTAATCATTTTGATTACTATTCACCTACTAGTCAACCAAAATGTTGACTTTTTTATACTTAATGGATATATTAATTCTAATTACACCAAGATCCCATATTTTGAGTTTTATATTTGCTAGTATTAATTGCCAATTGCAATTTAAAGTCCCCTAGATGCATTTCTAAATTTTAAACTTTGAATTTCAAGTTTGGTGTCACTATTCACCTCATTGGTCAACAAAAATGTTGACTTTTGGATAGAAAATAGGTACATTGGTTTTAACACTCCCAATGCACCACATTTTACATTTAAAACTTGTTGGAATTGATTACCATCACCATTTCTAAGCTTAACACAAGAGAGCAGAATTTTCAGTTTTTGAAGCTTAACTTTACTGTTCCATTAAGCACTGTTGTAGTGGGAATTTGAGGAAATGGTAAACATGAAAGTTGTTCCTTACTTTGTCTAGTTGAATTTCCTTTTTTGAATCACTCCATTTGGAGTTTTGTAGCTCCAGATATGGTCCAAAAACCACAGCTGGCCGGATTTCAATTCTGCAGAATTTACCAAATCTACAGTACCATGAACAGTGACTGCCACTGCCTTGTTGAATGGGTTCTGGCCATAATTTGGGGTAGGTTTCTTCATGAAATTTGTTTGTCTAGGTCTTAACTTGTTGCTGTAAAAATTTCAGGTCAATTGACCATTTCTACAGTGACTGTTCATTTGGTCATTCTGCAGAATTGGCTTACAGGGTACCCGGATTGGGGCCAACTTTTGGTCCACTTTCTTTGGTCTTTTGGGCACAGTTTCTTCTTCAAAAATGTGCCATTATAAGTCTAATTTCATTTCCAATTGGCCAAACATCAATTGAACCTACACAACCAAAGTTATGGCTGTCTAAGTGGGCTAGAATCTCAGCCACCATGCTGCACTCTCTAGGCAGTATACTCATTCACTTTGCCATGCTATATTTCAGTCCCAATTATGGTCAAATTTCCTCAAATGGTCACTAATTGACCACTAGAATGTTCTTTAACAATTTCATAAGTCAAGTCCAATTTTTCACTCCTAAACCCTAGCTCAAATTCAAGGGTTACACCAATTACCTTAGTTAGCATACTAATTCATTATACTTGTGTATATGTACCTTAAACATCATTTCTAGTCCACTTTAAATCCAACAAAACACTCATTCCTATTCCTTCAATAGGGCTGCCGAAATTCATGGTAGGCATACACTCAAATTTGGTTCATTTAATTCACAAATTCATATTGATTTCAAGTCTCTAACATAGAAAATAAGGGTTTTAAGTAGATAGGTGCACTAACCTCTTGTAGGGCAGAATTTTCCAAGCTTAAATTTCACTTTCCTTCCTTTTCTAGGCTGCCAAACACTTCCCCAAGATGAGTGGACAAGTTTTAATGAAGGTGACTTAGGGTTTCGTAGTGGAATTTCATGGGAAATGGAAGTAATTAAAGGAAACTTTCATGGAGGGTTATGGAGGGGAGGTTCACGTTTTGAGGAAGAAGAAGAACCAGAAAATTGGTTTCTTAATTTGCCATTTTTCTCTTTTTAAAGAGTCTTTGTTGTGTTGTTGAATGTTGATTAGTGGAGGGCACTTAAATGACATCATGGTGATGTCATAATTAAGCATTTAAGTCATTTTCTTTTTCTTTCTTTTCTATTCATTTTTAATTTAATTTTTAGCAATATTTATTCATATTTTAGATCATAATAATTATTTACTTAACTGGACAAATCGGCCAAAAATCGTCTCTGAAGGCGAAATGACCAAAATGCGCTCCGTTTGGCTTAACGGGTCAAAATTGTCTGTACCGATTGAAAAATTTTTCTAAGTATTTTCTTTGCATTCTAATGCCATAGGAACCTCAATGACCCTTCTCTGGAGTCCCAAAAATTATTTTATAAATTTTTCCCCGGGTCTAGGGCTCCTCGTTGCGAGAACCGCAACTTCCCTCTGGTTACCCATCGCTTGGGTACCGGCTCGTTTAACTTGGTTGTATTTTATTTCTAAAATTTTTTCTAAATTTTTCTTATTAATATTTGAGTTAATTATAGTTCCTAACTTTAGTTTAAATATTTTTCCGGACGTTCTAGCTGTCCGGACCGACACCGATCACCGAAACAGTAGAATGTACGGAGTTGCTACAGTGAGGGTGTTACAATTCTTCCCCTCTAATTTAAATTTCGTCCTCAAAATTTACTGGGTGTTTTAGGTTCTGAGAAAATTCTTTTACCTTTCTATTACTCCATCTATGTACTTCTTTTATATATATATGGTACTATTTAGTCTTTTCGAATCTATCATTATACACTTAGGCATATCATAAAGGAAGTACTTTACCTCAAATTCACATTTGGGGCTTCTTGCTCCTCTCCAGCTTGGGTGACATTACTGTTGTACTTGGTCCTTCCACGACTTCTATCTGGGTCTGTGGTAAATTCCTCTTAGGACAATCTTTCAGATGATGGTCTATGGCCCCACATCTATAACAGGCTCCAGTCAATCCCCTACATTCACCTTTATGCCACTTATTACAATGGCCACATTTTCTTGCTAGTCCTGACGCACTCACTACTAGTGTTTCTGGTTGATCTCTTCTGGGTATAGGCTTGGGTCTGGATCTCCTACTTTGATCAAATGTCTGACTTAATTGTTCTCTCAGCCTCTTATTACTAGACTGTCCAAATTTCCTCTTTTGCTGATCACCTCTCCTCTTCTGTTCCTCTTTATGAACACAGCTAATATATTTCTTTCTAAACTCTATCAGAAAGAATTCCCAAGTTACGTCGGCTGGTTGCACTGCCTTGGTTACAACATCCCACCACCGATATGCAGCTTCTTATAACAATGAAACTGCACACTCCAAACTCTGTTCTGGTGTGCAATGGAGCTGCTGCAGGACTCTTTTAGTCCTTTCTAACCAATACTCAGCAGCTGATGAATCGTCTTTCTTTCTACCATTGAAATCTACAGCTCCATATTTCCTAATTTTTCCTAGAGGTGATTTCCGCTGAAGCGGTGGTGGAATAACCCCAGTCATCTGTCCGAAGAATTCAATCATCTGCTCAAACAAGGCCTGTTGGGGTTGTACAGGCACCTCTTGCACTGGTGGAGCAGGATCTCCCCGATTTCCAATATCACTCCCAATCGGAATGCGGCTTACTACTTCTTCTTCTACTGCCCTCTGCGATTCTGAGTCCATACCTTAACCTAAAATAGCCAAGAAAACATATCTGTATTAGTGTCACCTCAACTCATATGAATGCAACGCATGTTATGCACACTATCCCTTTCCGTCTATCTATGGCTAGGAACGCCTAAACCGTGCTCTGATACCACTAAATGTACCACCCCTCACCCGACTACAGTGTAGCCGAGCAAAGTGTGCTACATTTAGTGCCGGAGCACCCTATCTTATCTTACTTTATTCCTTTCATAATTTGATCTCATTATATTTTAATATTAATTATTTTTCATCGGAGAAACCAGCGGAGTTTCCCCTATTTTATTACCAGTTGACGTATTTTACTATTTACTTGTTTGAAAATTTCAATAATATTTCCAAAATAAAATCTTATCCATGCTAATCATAATTATCTCATTAATCATTCTCATAATTTTCTCATATTTCAAATCTCATCCATACATTTCAATTTCATAATCATTTCCACACTCATATCATCATTTGAAAAATCATTATGTAATTCAAATCTATACTCATTTGTACAAATTCATTCATGCTCCATTCTTATAGCAAAATTCTCAAATTTGCATTAATTTACATCATATGCAATAATTAAATAGATCATTAATTTACATGATGTATAAACTAATTACATATGAAAGAGC